>NW_014040163.1:9615-19012 GCF_001186125.1 Sphaeroforma arctica JP610 | reverse complement strand
CAATTGATCTTGATATTTTAGACTGACCGGAGGCCGTATTTCCACACTCTTGTAGTTTAAGCATAGTCTCTGTATGTATGTATTTGTGGTAGTCTCTACTAGTTTATATTGCTAGTCAGTGAGTGATCAGTGAACTGCAATGTTCATGCCGGATACTTGGGATTCTGTTTCATGTCAGATTCTAGTCAATGTCGTGCCATCATAGTATCGAGCTCATCACTCTGTACTTGCCTCAGTTTGTTGTGCTCCATCATTTGTGAGTACTCCACATGTTCTTTTCTATCTAGTTTTAGATTGCTGCCGTGACACTGCTATAGTAGTTAATCAATGATAGGTGCATCTGTTGTTCGTAGTGTTTCTCGTGCGACTGTTGTTATTTTGATCATAGAGGGGACCATCCATGAGTTGTTTAAATCCTGCATTAGTGCAAAAGTTGAATTCGTTGTTAATAAATGATCATTTTTTGGTTATTTTACTTTTAATTGTTGATATTATTCCCTGAAGACAAAGATTAAAAGGCCCATAATAAATCGAAAAATGAAGTGTTTTGGCGCGATTGAGACTTTGTACAAAATGATTAGATAAAAGGCCCATACAGAATTAGCCCTGGATTGAAAAATGAATTGGCGACATTTAAGATTCCTTGGAAGTCCAAGTTCCGAATTAAAATTTAAAACATGAATGAGAACTTGTATTGTAGTTTCCAGATATTATGGCGAGACGTTACCCCTGATCATGGCCCTCTGGAAATCCGACACGGGGGATTTCGAATTAGAATTCTATTCCCCTGGGAATACAGGACTACTGACTCATATATAGTGTTTTATAAATAGTAATATCGTTTCCATAATTCTCATTGGTTTGATAGTTTGATGGGGAAAATATACCCAAACCTGAGCCAAACTTGCATAAATCAACATAGTATGTGTATACATTGTGTCTTGTATACGAGTTATAGGGATAATATTTTTTTATTTCAATTTGGGTAATTATTTGTTTCTATTTGTGAGTTATAGTGGGAAATACGTATACAATCTGTTGGTATTGTACTATGGAAACACCTACAACAAATAAATGTTTCACTGTGCGTTTTGTTGGCCCCTCTTTACTTTGTGCGTGCACGCAAATTATCATATTATTATTTCCAATTTTAGCAATCTCACTTTCTAGCACGATGCTGTCGACCGCAAAGCGAGGCCGCGCCAATGGGCTATCTGTGCACTGCTTGTATTCATCAAAGAATATAAGGCCCCCATCCTGTCGACAAATTGCTTTGACGACCATGGCAGCGTCTGTCAACACGTCGACAGAAAAATGAGAGCCATCAATGACAATGTAGTCGTAGCCCTTGAAGCAGCCGTCGAGTTTGCGTTTTGAGATAGCGCGCCGACATCAGTTTGTTGTGTGACGTGTAATGATGCAATCTTGCGCATGACAGAAGACTTATTATAGTTTCAGCCAGCGTGATAAGTTGAAACTGGCTGCGCTACGTTCTGACGATAGTATAGTGCCTTATTAAGAATGTCGGTCCAATGGATAACTATGCAAGTTTTTAAGTGTAACCTTTAAGTGGAGGGATGGGCATATACCATCACTTGTACTGAGCTTTGGGTGCATAAGTATAGTAGCATTTGCCGGGAATTGATATATTGTAGCACCACTGATAATATAAATAGCAAAGCCTAGGGGGCTTGGCCGCCGAGATCATGCGGATCAAATATCATATTGACTACTGGTTAATGTCGATGCAAAAAGAAAAACAAGAGTTGGAATCTGAGAAAGTTCGTCTGGATCCTGATATCATTAGATTGGTGAAAGAACGCCTTTGGAAATACCTTTAACGTAAAATCTATTAGGAAAAGCCTCGGGGATGGACATGAAGAGTGAATATATTACTACAATTTCATAACTTCCCAGCAAGAAAGAAGAAAATTAAAGTGATTGATTCTCGTCATGCTCTAGAGGAAGAAGAAGCGGTCCAGGGGCATCTTTAGACAGCCATAAAAGAAACGTTACAGATTATGATAAACCAGCTACCACCATCACGTCCGCTTTCAAAAATTCAGGAAGCGTGATCGTAGCCACGAAGACGTATCAAATGATCCTTCAGATATTGGAATGGGAGAGATGCTGAGCCCCCACGATCCAAGGTACGAGTGGAACCTGATGTCGACTCACAACCTACCAGCTTTGATTTGAATCCACTCACATCAGTACCACCCGATGGGTTTAACCTTTAAATTGAAAGTACGATTCATAATGTCAACCTAAGCCACCAGTTTGTGTATGTATGTATACATATACCGGTATCAAGGTGATCCTTTCCATATCGTACAATGGTTTGACCAAGTTGGGCTCCTTGCGGGGCGTATGTGTGTAAGATTCGGTCTGTTAAGACGATATTAACGCCTTAGAGTAAATAAACGCGTAGGTAAATTCTAAGTATCGTGAAAATAACAAAGTAAATAAACAAAATGAGACTTTTAGTAAAGTCAGGTATGCCTCGTGAAAACAGCAATACTCTGAGGGATTGTAAGGCTGAGACATTGCCTATATATAATCCCCTCAATACTGTTTCCGCCGAAGGGATTTTATTTTGTGGTTCGTTGTCGCTCTATTTGAAACTATGGTATGTTCTATGGGGGCGAATCTGAGAGACGCATAAAATCCTATCTTTAGAAGAAAGAAAAAAAAGGAAAAATACTCATGATGTCCTTAGTTATTGTCGTAACCAATAACTTGCTACTTATCAAGAATTACCTACTTAGATCAGACAGGCACATCTGGTTGGCTGATCGGAGGATCAACTAGGTAACGTTAATAGTCCCTAGAAACCTATATTCGGTTGAGCCAACTCGCTACCGAAGTATTCAGATATAAATAAAGTTGGAAAGTAAATATAGTTCTATTAATAGAACTAGACCAACTCTTATGTTTGGTATTTTACTGGGGCCTTTCAATGGCCTCGTCCAAATATCTGGTATGTAAAATGGAAAATGTATTAATTAATAAAACCATTAAAAACCATTTAGTAAACTTAAGTTCCTCGTACTACTAAGAATACGTTTTTAATTTACGTACTGCCTAAGAGTACGTTTATAACATAGAGTGTAATGTGGAGGCACGGCTATTACACTTTTAAGAGTACGTTTATAATTTACGTACTGCTTAAGAGTACGTTTATAACATAAGAGTCTAATGTGGAGGCCCGGCTATTACACACACCCCACCCAGCTTTGAGACCCAGGAGAAGCAAGTTGCTCACTCAAGCTGATTATGGGTCAAAAAGCGAGAAAGGAAAAATGGGTCGAAATCATTAAGTAGCATAACATATAGTGAATGTTTCTCAGGCGGATAAGTTAAGCGTTCTCGGTTACCCTGTGGGTTTTGGGCTTAGGTCCAGTAGGTCCGTGGTGGTCGACTGGACGTTTCTTACGCTTCAGTGACTTAAGCACATATGAAGGGTGAGCATTAAAGCTCGGGATAAAAGCTGTAAGCGGATAAGTGTTAATTTCCGTGCCTTCAGACGATGGAAACATGCTATCATTTTCAGCTTGTGGCCTATGCAGGCGTTTACGCCATTTTCGATTAAAGGCTTTTAAATAGTCTTGATTATCGAAAGCACCTGAAGTCAACTCAGCTATTGTACCGTCTATAAAGCGTGTACGATAGTATGTATAGCCTCCCTTATCCGTTCTCCATATAATGTCTTAAAATTCAGAACGATCAAGAGGGGCATTAGAGTCATGCCTTCTTGCGAGTATAATCTCTGTAGTCGGAATACGACTTGTGCCTATATTAAGCGCACTAGAACCATCGGGGTTATTTACCTCGTACGTTCCACTTTTAGTGTCTGCTACAGAGATTATATATGGACCTATCCATTTAGATGTTAATACAGTAGCATCGGAGTTACGTTGACGGATGTTAACTCTGTCACCAACCTGATACTCTGCTATCTTCTTGGTAGTGTTCCAACGCTTTTGCCTTTTTAATATGACTATATTGCGTATTTCTCGCAAGCAAGGATATACAACGTTATAAATACGTTGTACCTTCTCTAACCATGGTAACTCGTGGTGATCAGGTTCGTCCTTGTTAAAGGGGATTTGTAACTCACTATATCTGTTTCGAAAATAGTGAGCGGGTATAGTTCCTGTAACCGGATCAGCACACTTGTTCATCTGTGTTTGTACCCACTTAAGGTGGTACGGCCAATCGTCTGCAACACCCGTTAATGCAGTACCCAAGAAGAACTTAAGTCTTCTATGGCGCGTTTCATTCGCGCCTTGCGTTTGCGGCTTATATGGCACACCTCTCTTATGGCATATGCCTGATACGAGCACTAGCGATTCCATTACGTCATCGCAGAACTCACTACCGTTATCAGTGTACATAATACCTGGCCACCCGTGGTCAGCAAAGACCTGGCAACATAATTCTGCCACGGTCTGCGTATTCTCATCCTTTAATGGATAGAGCAAGTTAAACCGTGACGCCACATCAAAGAAGTGGCATACGTAACGGTCGCCTGTGTGCTCGGACGTTGGCAGGTCAACCAGATCAATGATGACCCTGCGCCATGGAACATCTTCAGCCACACTCTAATGCGGTGCGAACCCATAGCGCTTGATACTCTGTCAACTGAAGTTGCCAGCTTAGGGTACGCGATCCCATTTCGCTTAGCATCTTTAAGTGCGTCTACTACGTTCTGGTGCTTCAGCTTATGGTTTTGCGTCAGCCAAGCAAGAATTTTTTTATCATTCCGCTCCTCCAGAATAAAGGTAGGGTGTTGAGAATCCCCTTGCGTGGTCTCTAAGTCTGTAGTGTTTCCAGACTCCTGTCCTGCTTTCGCATGAGTGTCATAAGTGCGCTCATGTGCGTTAGATACACCTGACATAATAAATAGTCGCATTATGTGTGTATACGCTTCAGGATTGTCTTTCATTAATCCCTTTAGAAATAGCGTTTGAAAGACCTCGGGCTTGGACTTTATGTTATTAAACAGAGTCCTAGCTAGAGACTGACGCTTCTTAACAGTAGTGTCATTAGTAGATTGTACTTCTTGTGCACAGACTTCAAGTGCTGTGTTGCCTTTGAACTGCTCAACGTTCAATTGGGTAGAGAGTGGAATCTCCTATTCTTTGACCTTGTTAAGGAAGGTCTCAGAAGGGGCCCATTTGGTTGTTCCAATGGGACCTATACAACATATTATAGTATGTCTCCAGGGCGTCTTCTGGACGGCTCGGGTACATTGATATAGGAATGTATCTACTTCCCTATCTAAATATATTGGCTCGCATTGTATCATGCTTATTAATTTATTGAGCCATAGATCTTTACTCCGTAATGGGCAACACAACGTGATGGTAGTTTTATGTATATGAACATAACTTAATAGCTGGGCAATTAACTGCCATGGTGGATTAGCCCACGCATTATGTTTGGAGAGGTCTATTTGAAACGTGTCTCTCAAAGGATGATTTAAAGTCCTGTAATTCGATAGTTGTGCATTATGATGTGCAGCAAACATATCTATGGTATGTGGCCCAAATATCTTTTGAGCCAGTTCAAACCACCTGGGGTTACATTTCCAGTCAATGGCTAGTAACTCACGTACGGATTTATTAAAGTCCGGTACGAAGCGTGATATCATATCCGGTATATGGTTATGTATTCCTGGCAGATGTTTTATATCAAAATGGAACTTTGATATTGTATCATGCCAGCGACTCAGTAATTGTGAGTCGGGTTTCATCTCTTTCATATATTGAAGAGATTTCTGATCACACATCAGCGAAAATGCTGTTCCGTATAAGTAATCTCGGAAGTGTGTTAGAGCTGCCACTATGGCTAATAGCTCTTGTTTAACAGTTGGATAATTCAACTGTGAAGCATTCATTGCTCGACTAAAGAATTGTATATATCTAGGTTTGATATCTATAACCTGATAAAATACTCCTCCTAAGGCTAAGTCGGAGGAGTCCGTTGCTATTTCAAACGGCACGCCATCGACTGGTCCTTGTACAACAGGGGCTTGCTGGACTGCGTGTTTGAGCGCTTTAAATGCGTCAACACACTCTTTAGTCCACAAGTCTCCTAGTTTGCCTTTCTGATATCTCAAGTGTCCAAAATGTTTAAGGTAATCAGCCAAGTGTGGTACTCCATCTGAAAAGAAGTTTATAAACCCACACATGCTGTTAACATCTCTTCCTGTAGTTGGTGTTCGCCAATCTAACAGGTGTTCTACCTTACCGGGGTTGATTTTAATACCTTCCCCAGATATTCGGTAGCCTAAGAGCTGTATTTCGCTCATGGCGAAGTGACATTTCTTCTCGTTAATCTTGAAGTTTTGCTCGTTGAGTCTCTTAAGGACTCGTCTGACTAATGCGGCGTGTTCGCCGTTAGTTTTAGAAAAGATGAATATGTCATCTATATAGACTTGCACGTTAGGCATGTCTGCAAACATTTCCTCCATTACTTGTTGGAAGAATGCTGGTAAAGAGTGTAACCCGAAAGGTGCACCTCTGAACCTGTATTGTTTTTCTTTCCACGTAAAACTAAAGTATTTACTATGTGGTTCATATACCTGCATTTGATGTGTAAGGTCTATAATTGTAAATACTGTAGCACCTTCCAT
Organism: Sphaeroforma arctica JP610; assembly: GCF_001186125.1. Taxonomy (NCBI): domain Eukaryota; class Ichthyosporea; order Ichthyophonida; genus Sphaeroforma; species Sphaeroforma arctica. The sequence continues at coordinate 12,372 of NW_014040163.1, read as the reverse complement.
CCTTCGCAGTAGCTCGTTAATACGAGGTAAGTGAAAGCTAGGAGTCGGCAATAATTTATTTATTGGACTTATATCTAAACATACTCTGACTTTCTTAAACGATCCGTCAGAGTTTTGTTGGTCTACGGCTAGCAGTGCCAAGTTAACTGGCGTCTGTTGATAGTTAATTTCTATCACTCCATCTGCTAGCCATTTCTCAACTTGTTCTTTTACCACAGCCTCGTGTCTCCAGAATACATAGTTCCTTGAGGGACACTTTAACTGTGTAAAGTCCACCTTGGTTAAGTCAAGGCTGACATACCCGTCGTTAAAACGGAATTTTGCCCAATCTGTGATCTTTATCTTCTTATCAACTAGAATCAGGTCCATGATTTTGTTCGCAAAGTCAGGTATTAATGCCTTGACTGTGTCTGACGGGGGCTTATATGGATTCGACAGCTATCGTGTGACTGATTCTTTAATGGATCTATGTGATTTGGTAGACCAGTTACGGTTATACCTAGAGTGAGTAAATCGCTTATTCCGACTATAATGTCGTACTTCTGTGACATCTTAACTATCACAGCTTGGGTAGTGATACTCCTATCATCGGCCAGGGAGATTTTAACATCTGTGGCCATGGTATCACACTTAGAAGTTTTATCATCGGCTAAAATGAGGTGAGTTGTTTGTGTTCTCCTTTCGATATCTTTCATTAATGCAAAGCGATCGGATATACATGAAATTTCTGAACCAGGGTCAATCAATGCAAGGATTTTATTTCCATTGCAGTATACAGGGATTATTACACGTTCATCTAAAGAGTCGTTGTATTGACTGTGTAACGATTGTACCTGGTAGTACTTTCACTCCAACTTAATGTCGGGTTTTTTGTCACAAGACTTAGTGTGATAGCTAATAAGAAAGTTTGTACAGGTGGAGGCATGCCTGCCATTCCAATAACCGTTAGGGGTCAATTGGTACATGTCATACCCACACTGTGCGTCGGCACAACATACCCAGTCTTAACTGGTTTCCGACGATTGTCATCCCAATTGGGTAAAAGTGGCGGAGTATTTCTACCTGCCTCTGGGTCTATAATACCCTCAAGGACGGGTGATTCACGGTCGGGTTTCAGAACAGGCGAGTAATTAGCCTGAAGTTCTGGTGGTAGTACCTCGTAAGGTATAGATACGCTGAGCAAATCTGGCTCATATGCCACAGGTGTAGCGCTCGAGTCTTTACGTTCTTCATGCGTAATTGCCTGTCGATATTCTGTCCACTTCGGTAGGGCTTCAGTAATGCCCGGAAAAACATGCTCGCGTAAGTGCTGTGTATGTTTTCCGGATCTGTACAATCGATCTACATGTTCAACAGTCAAGTCTTTCATAAGGGTAGTTAACTGATTCTTAAGATCAGTGGTTTCAGTAATTAACTTACTTATACGCGTTAGCTTGGTAGTCTCGGACATAAATTCGGGTTTGTCATTTGTATAAGTTCCTTCTGAGATTTGTCCTTGTCCCCTATAATTGGGGACTCCCTTATAACTGGGAACTTTTCTTTCTGAGTTTCGTCAGAAGAATGGGTTGGGGCGTCTTGAGAGGTGTCCCTTGTCTCACTTCTTGGCTTCGTAAATGCAAGCTTTGAAGTTGAGGCAATAGTTGGCCCTCGGGCTCTGTCAATGGGAGTAGTCTCTTTAATCGGAGTGGCTACATCCTTTTCTGAAGCATTGTCCTGTTGACTATTATGGAGGCAAGTGCTTCGGCTACAGTGCGGTTAAACACATCAGCAGCGGAAGCGGTTTCTTTCTCCAACTTCTTCTTTTCAGCTCTACGCTTCTTATAAGGAGTATTGTCTTTCTTGGTCATAATCTTAACTTATGACTGCTAGCTGATCTCTTAAGGACTAGCTTGGACAAGAATTTTTTTGTGGTAGTTAATCTACCTTGACGCAAGTAGTCTAAGTAATTAATACCTTTGCTAACTTTAAAATGGGTAAGATTCGCTATCAAGGCGATATTATCGCCTTAGAGTAAATAAACGCGTAGGTAAATTCTAAGTATCGTGAAAATATCAAAATAAATAAACGAAATGAGACTTTTAGTAAAGTCAGGTATGCCTCGTGAAAACAGCAATACTCTGAGGGATTGTGAGGCTGAGACATTGCCTATATATAATCCTCTCAGTACCGTTTCCGCTGAAGGGATTTTTTTTAGTGGCTCGTTGTCGCTCTATTAGAAACTATGGTATGTTTCATGGGGGCGAATCTGAGAGACTCATAAAATCTGATCTTTAGAAAAAGAAGAAAAAAGAAAAGAAAAATACTCTTGATGTCCTTAGTTATTGTCTTAACCAATAACTTGCCACTTATCAAGAATTACCGACTTAGACTTCATTAGACTGGCACATCTGGTTGGCTGATCGGAGGATCAACTAGGTAACGTTAATAGTCCCTAGAAACCTATATTCGGTTGAGCCATCTCGCTACCGAAGTATTCAGATATAAATAAAGTTGGAAAGTAAATATAGTTCTATTAATAGAACTAGACCAACTCTAATGTTTGGTATTTTACTAGGGCCTTTTAATGGCCTCGTCCAAATATCTCATATGTAAAATGGAAAATGTATTAATTAATAAAACCATTAAAAACCATTTCGGAAACATAAGTTCCTCGTACTATTAAGAGGTTTTTAATTTACGTACTGCTTAAGAGTACGTTTATAACATAGAGTTTAATGTGGAGGCCCGGCTATTACACTAATAAGAGTAAATATATAG
>NW_014040163.1:3672-9513 GCF_001186125.1 Sphaeroforma arctica JP610 | reverse complement strand
ATATATATTATCCATGATAATTATGGGTGTGGGTGGGTGGGTATGTGTATATAAATATTTGTAAATATATATATATATATATGTATGTGTATATATATATGTATGTGTGTGTATGTATGTATGTGTGTATATGTATTTATATTTATATATATATGTGTGTGTATGTATATGTAAATATTATTATTATTATTATTATTATTATTCTATTATTATATATATTAGATGCCACGTTGCGAGACCATCCCTGAACCAGAGACTGCTGCGTGGGTAGAACGGAAAACGTATACATTTCTTCATGTACTAAAATACTAGCTTCGCGAGCCCTACTCTACGACCTGCATTCATTCATTCATTCATTCATTCATCCATCCATCCATTCATTCTCGTCGTGTATAACAGAGGCAAATGTACGGCTACTGTCCCACGTGGGTGCTGGACTGGATGCACCGCAAGGAACAGATCCTCAAAGAGATTGCCGTGCACGGGGCCGATATCGTGTGTCTGCAGGAGGTCGAGACCTCACAGTACCACAACTACTTCTATCCTGAACTTCGGAACCTAGGCTACGAGGGCTTCTTCTACGCCAAGACCCGCCAGCGCAGCATGAACGATGAAGACCGGCAACGGGTGGACGGGTGCGCCACCTTCTACCGTACAGCCCGGTTTAGACTGGTTGAGGAACACCTCATCTCCTTCTCCCAGCTGGCCATAGCCGCGCACGAGGCCAATGGCGGCAACGACCTACTCAACCGCGTCATGCCCAAGGACAACATCGCTGTGGCCAGCATCCTGGAGATTAGGGGGACCAAGCAGGCGCTCATGCTGGCCAACAGTCACATGCACTGGAACCCAACCTTCAAGGACGTGAAGGTGGTGCAGACGGCTATGCTACTGGATGAGCTGAAGCGTATTACGCAGAACTCGCGCCGGTTCAATATACCGACCGTCATCTGTGGCGATTTTAACTCGCTGCCCGACAGCGGTGTGGTGGAGTTGCTGGCCAACGGTCGCTTGGATACGTCCCATCCGGATCTGGGGAATGTTAACTACGGCGCGTATGCTGCGAATAAACTGAGGCACAGCTACCACATGTCCAGTGTATATAACGGTACGTGCCGCTTTGACTGGGTGGCCTGCCTGTACGGGCTGTCTGTGCTCGATGCCTGTTCTGCTGGATGTGTGAGCGTACGCGTGAAAGTACTACATGCCTGGTTGTGTGGATTCTTCTTATCTGCAGTTGCTTGTAGATGTCTATAGATGTCGATATGTGTTCAGCTTAGACAATGGCGGAGAGACTGGCTATTTCGGTAGTGTTCCTAGCGTACTCACTCGGTGTTGCTCTCTCGGCCCATGGGAGGACTAGTTTGTGATTGTAGTAGCTGCACTCCAATGTCTTGTCCAATATGTATATACGGATGTGTCCCTCTTAAATAGTATCGTTGTTGTTCACTTAGCCCAGTTTTGCACGAACTTGTATCACTAAATGATCGTGTCAGATATCCCTATTTCTCCTCCATTGTATATACTGTACATATCACAATGCATGTTTATAACATAGGTGTGTATAGAAGTATGGAAGATCTGGTTTTCGGTCCAATCAAATATGCTTTGGTACCCTGATAAGGCTATTTGCGTTCGCTTGTACATGCTCATCGATTTCTTGGCCGAGAAGAACACCATCCTCAATCATCTAATTTTTGCTTCGTACTCTGCACTGCAATAGTTTTGTTTGTTGGGTTTTTTTCCTTTTCTTGGCAGTTTTTGTTCAGTGAATAGTCGAATGATTCCTGTAAGACGTACAGCTGTTCGTACTAATATCTAGTACAATACTGGGGCCATCGACTCTTTGAAGGGCGTCTGTGATGTATTCATACATGTACATGTACATGTACATATACATATATTTGCCGTGTATATGCAATACTGACAACGTAGAAATACTTCAATACAACCAAGCTATCCCTCAGTTTACACTGTGTGAGTTTGGTTTTTGGAGTGTCCAAACTAATGGTGCTCCTCTCTCCCTTCTACAGGCGAAATGGACTACACAAACTACACATTCGATTTCAAGGGTGTGATAGACTATGTGTGGTACACCAACAATCATATAAAGGTGAAAGCCTTGCTGGGGTCGGTATCGGTAAGTGCAGTTGTGATATACATTTATTTGAACTCGTTTGTGCTGGCATAATACCCAGGATTATGCTGAACAACCCCTACTATAAATGTGTGATGATATTCTGTATACGATCTGGGTGAATAGTCGGGATGTCCTCGTGCAAGCATTCTTTGGTGCGTGACATACGAATTTCATTTCGAACTTACAGGCGTACATGGTTATATAGAATCCATTATAGCTTGTGTGCGTATATATATATATATATATATATGTGTGTGTGTGTGTGTGTGTGTGTGTGTGTTTAATATATATATATATATGCATCATGTTATGGTACTGTATTGAGTCTACTTCATCTATGCATATATACAGCAATGTTATATATACATGCATTTGCATCTTCAAACAGAATCTGCTTATTCATGAAAATTCAAGCATACAATCGATATCTACTCACTTGCGCCTCTGTAGATATTCTAACATCATTCCTCAACGGATGTATTAGTCCGTTTTTTGGGCTTGATTTTAAAATTATAAATTTTCTGCATAAACATCCGCGGATATTTGTGACATATGTTCATAAGTATATATATCCGATAATGCTATCCGTTGCATACCTATTTGCGAATGTTTGGATTCTTGATCGTTTGTATGACCTGCACTAATGTTCATGGCTAGGATACCCTAACTTTAGCACCCAATTTATTTTTCCAAGTATGTAAATGCCAATATATATATATATTAGTAGGCATATGCAATGTATCTTAAATTAGCAAGTGGATGAATATATCTATATATTTCTGTGTCCTTTACTCTACTTTTTATTATGGTTTCGAATATACGTACATCTGCTACACTGTCTTGTATACAAAAATAACCGTATGGAGTGTACAAGCTTACATATTACTATCCTGTACTGGATTTTATTGTAGTACCTATGGTGGCTCGCCCATGTATTGACATATCTCTACGATCCTGTACATGTTCTTCACTTCTATTATTGCTGATTGCTTTATCCCGCTTCTCTTTCATCTGTGCAGAAAAAATATTTGGAGAACTTCATGGGCTGCCCGAACCAACACTTCCCGTCAGATCATTTCCCCTTGCTCTGTGAGCTTGTTCTAATGAAATAATGCGGACCTCGGACATCCTGTATTAAAGTTATTGAATGTAAATATGTATGTGGCTGCTAAATGATATAAATGAATCATATCGCAATTGACATCTGACACGATTGCCTCAAATTAATCAAATCTATATACATTTTTTTATGTGGTAATTCGAACCTATGTGCATGCAACCGCAGGAGAGATGCCTTAGAGAATCTACTTATGTTTATATACTCTTTCGTCCACAATTGAGTTTGCTTTCTGGATTCCGCCCGCGACTCTTGATTAGTGTGTGTGGATGAATACACAGATGCAAGCGGTTTTATTTGCGCATGCGTATTGTTTTGTGTATGTTCTTGACTGTATCTGTGTCTTGCTGATGTTTACGCGTACGACCTGTATATGTACGTATGTTCATACGTTTTCACGCTCACATGGGTGCATCTAGCTTCAACAAAATGCACCTATACTCAGCTGTAGACGGTGCCGAAATGAGGAGGACTGTATATGGTCAATTTAGATTTCTTTTTTCTGGCTAAAATGAAGACACGACTAGATTGATAAGTTTTTCTCCGTTCCCTTGATAGACGTATAATTACGACATAACGTCTCGCAGAGCAATGTATTAACAGGTGAAGAATTATCAGCAAACGTGCTGATTTCAAATACATACCATCAAATAGTTATCAGCGTGGTAGAGGGCGACGGCTAAATTCGCCATTGGCAACGAGAGCACTCTACTCCCTCCCCAGCCCCCCGCCCCATTGTGTCTGCTGGCAACACAGATTTGATTTGAGAAGCCAATATCGGTCAACAACGGATAGATGGCGATAGAATAGGAATCCTTGTCGAGGACGAGCGCCCCAAAATATGGAATGGCTAAATCGTATTCAAAACAAAAATGTGATGGCCAAGTAAATCCAAAAAAGGCACAAAGATGTGCTATAATGGTGAATAGCCTTCCATCAACTATTTAACTGGCACTCCGTATTCTCGAAATCAGACTACATAGTCCACTTTGGCTTTGTTTCTATGTTGTCGACACCAAAAAGAGTCTGGCCCATCATGTTAGCTTAATAAGATCAAACATGTGCGAGTCGGGTGGCCAAGAATTCTGTATATGGTAACCGTTGTTATAAGTAGGAAACAATGTTTCTTTAATTTTCTCAACGAAATGCAGACTTATAGACTACTCACATGTAATAAACTTTTCATACCCACGAGGCGCGGTCGTACTGTAAAATGCTTTCCCCCTTGCATGGACAGATACAATTAGGCCAAAATATAACGTATATACTGCACAGTAATAACTGATTTCAGTACGTCATTATGAATCTTATCACGTTTATAACATTACATCTATTTACCAATAGGATAAAAACCTAATTTTCAGCGAGTAACGATGTAGTTACGCACATATTATAATTGGATGCATAACAATACACATGTATGTTGAAGTAGCTGTGGAACTTTGTCAAATTGGAATACTGCTTGTCGAGAACATACTAGAATATGCACATGAATGCTTCAACCCCTGGGATTCTGCACGTAGCCACCATATATCACGGCCTATTAAGTTCTCTAAAATCAGCTATACCTGGTGCGTCATGCACCCGGCTACATACGCAGCTGTTCCCTTCATTGCTTTTATTACGTTAGCTGCTATGTATTTCATTGCTAACTCCGTTTTGCCTAATGCGACCGAAAAATTGCTTTCCCTCTATGAGTTGAGGAACCCGTGCTCGATTAAGCATGTATCCACCTATCTACTTTAGTGTTTTGACAACCTTCATATTCTTCTTATTGTGCCGTATTATTTGGGCGTTCAGCACTGATGGCACTAGAACAAACACTATTGTTGCTTTCAGAATCGGTCTCGGACGCAGGACAACCCAAAGCAAGGCGAGCCAGCTTAGCGGTGACGGTCAGCTATAAGAATGATCTCGCCACCAGCGCAATATTTACAAAACGGTTTCATCTGATTTTATTTTTTAATTAATAAGCGGTCTTAGCCTTGGACGTGAACTTGTGCGCAAGATATGTAGCGAGTTCGATCGACACACGGTCTGGCTCGGCCTCATCCGTCCTTTTTAATGAGCCACTAACAGAATATATATTTCCTTTCCAGCGCATGGGCTCGGTTTGTATTTAATCCAATAGGGCATAAGGTCGGCTCACTCGGGCTAGTAGTAGTACCAGGCTGTGATTCGAATAGATTCAATAGACAGTAGTTGATCCAGCCTATGGCCTGCTCCTGGAACCCCACTAGAATATCTGAAGACATTTTTTAGTTTGAAGATTCAGAACTACAGCCATAAGTTCTACAGAATGATAGTACGGCACGCGATGTTGGAGTAATATTTCATTCTCATCGTCAAGGCTACAGTATACTGGGGATCATGTCGAGATATGGCAATATGGTGCTATTTTAGTATTGGGACGACTTTGTGAAGCGTCGTGACCAGTGTCGCCTCAAGTTGAACAAGCACAGACTTTAGGCCTGCCAAGAACTTGAGAATGTTCCCGCCTACTACCTTATTCTCACAATGACTAGCTAATTCTTAAAGCTGATGAGTAGAAGGTGTAAAATATTGACATATTAATACATATACA
>NW_014040163.1:0-2598 GCF_001186125.1 Sphaeroforma arctica JP610 | reverse complement strand
CATACCCCACCCATATCCCTATCTATGAAAGGGTTGTAGCAATTTCCTTATCGTCATCCAGAGGGTTTTACTTTCCTGAGCTATCTTGGGATTTCAGCGCATAATTTTATTCGCTACTCTTTTTGAGGAACGCACACAAGGGGATGTCTGGTACTTCAGGTAAATAACCTCCACTTCACACAAACTCTCCCGTAGCTCACGTCCTGTCAGCACCCTTTACCTGAGCTAGGGCCCCTATTGGTGTACTAAATACTGCCTCTTGATCATCATCATCTCAGGGGTAAGCCTGCATTGTTCGTCGAAGAATTTCGTGTAAACTTTTGGAATTTCGTGGATTGGCGTCTGTATAGGCCAGGTCTAAGGTAAATGCTGCTCTTTAAAATTTGTTATTGCGCACAAATTGACAGTTCACTATGTAGTCGAGATTTCTGGATAGTACTTGGTCTGCCAAGTCATTTGAATCCCCTGTTGTTATAGTTGGGCTTTTTCATATTAATTTCTCTTCCGTCAAGTATCCCTATATTTTGGATACAGCTGGTCACATACAATCAGCTAGACGCATAATCATAAGTGTAGGAGGTAATATGTTTAGGGTAATCTCCAGACTTGTCCACTAATCTCAGGCTCAACAATAGCTGTGAAATCTCGAAAAATAGCAGAAATGCCTTGGCGATCTTTAGAGTCCGTCCTTCAATTCCAAAAGACTGTACGATATATACAACAGCTTTGCGAGCCTCATCGTTGTAGTTTTGCATAGCCTAATTTGTCGACCTCTGTGCTTATTTGTATAGTGGTCAATCTGAACCATGAGATATCTAGAAGACCACAGTATAATATCTCGACCACTCAAGAAATTTCACATACCTGAAGCAGCACGAGATGCTGTACGTGTATCGAATCAAACGCACATGATTCCCATGGCAGTGCGGTTTCTACGATCGGCCAGTAACACTCTATAGTGTCTACTATATCAGACACAAATACGAACAAGTATCTGCCACCATACCATAAGGCAGCCGTTTTACGACGTGGACTACGGCATCAGCATACAACTGTTCGGTCTTCTTCTCGCCCAAGGATGTATATGGCTTGTTATTCAGACTGGCATATGGCAAGGGACTATCGCGATCCCCGAGCTTCCCCACTATGTTGATAAGTTCTTCTCTCATTACAGTTGCACCATCCATAGCCAAGGTCCCACCACACAGAGAGAGTGTTACTATGATCTCGATAGGATCCTTTATCGCCATCTTGTATAAGGTAGGTACTAGTTCACTAGGCAATATATGTCGGTATGGAAATGGGTGCGTTTTTGGTGCGTTGCGAATGGTATCCACTATCTCTAGGAATGTCGGTGCATTCACAATACACAGCACAATACCATGCCGAGTAAGGGGTTGTACGATATCAAGATTCAATTCTACGCCAGATTGAGGGTCCAACATGAGATGTGAAGGCCGTGTTTCGAATTTCTTCGGAAAGGTTGGTATTCCACTTTAATGGGCAAGGGTTTTTCTTGCATTGTTCATCCACATCAATACCAATAGCAGTACTCTTATGGAAGTCTTAAATGTTCTCTTCTAACCGTTTATTTGACTCCAAGCTAACTTGAAACTCAGTCCGTTCAGCTACATTCAATTCAGGGCAAACTGCAAGTTGACCAGAGCGCCGCATTGCATCGGTTCACTTTGCTCGTTCGACGTTACAAGTCAATTTTGCCTGTGGCGATATTAACATTCCAAACCATCGCGGGCGATTAATGCAATCTAACTTGGTTAGGTTGTATTTTGTGATGTAAGTTGAATGATTATCTCGTCGTACTTTATATGAATATATCAAGTGATGAATACATAATACAACGTACATCCGACACGAACTTGGAAGAAAGAACCGATGAATACTACAGGTTCTAGACATATGCAGCAAAAGGTACACGCATTAGTGAAGAATATATTCAAAACAAATCATGAATTCATTCTCGCAATGTGACAACTGACAACAGATTAGCGGACTTCGACGATTAATTAACTGAATCAATGTGCATTACGCTGTTCAAATACGAGGTGCAACTCGTATTTGTAATTTTAATAACTTGAAAATTTACGTACGTCGGATCTCGACTATACGATACAACAAACAATTAAGTCGCGACGTATGTGTAAATAATTTTCGTAAAGACGGTCCCGACATGTCACCAAAGTATTAAAAAAACATGTTGTTTACCAGCTCGTGGTTATGAAGACATATCATTCATCAGTTTAAATAGAATTTTTAAATTGCTGCAAATTATGACCGTAGTTTTTTTTTAATATTTTGTTTATTACGGTTGATTGGAAATCATGAATGAAATGAGATTGTTTCTTGTTGATACAGAGTTAAGTCGAGTAAACGAAACTATTCTTGAGTGTTAAACAAAACAAAAACACGGGTACTAAAATCTAAACTATCTAAATACGAGAGGAAATAATTGGGCAACAATTCAAAAACTTTGATTCGGTTTTGCTCCAATGAAATACGAGTTTTTGAATCTGTGTGCCAATTTCGAAGTCCGTAAAAGTATTTCACACTCTGTTCAAGACAGCATTGTATAAAAGTTTA
>NW_014040164.1:70336-78326 GCF_001186125.1 Sphaeroforma arctica JP610 | reverse complement strand
TATATTATATCTATATATATATGTATATATATATATATGTGTGTGTGTGTGTGTGTGTGTGTACGTACGTATGTATGTATGTATGTATGTATGTATGTATGTATATGTATGTATATATATATATATATATATATCAAAATATTATTCTTTTCTTACTTACTCTTTCAAAAAATCGTTCTCACAGGGGAATGTAAGATCGCCTGCACGAAATGTCAAGTTCAAGAATGCTGTTAGGCAGATTGTGCTGACCAACCGTATGGCGACAGCATTCACAGTAAATGTATGTGAATAACCACAGTTGTTCCCTCCTTGTAATTTGTACTGTTTTTTGCCACATGCTGGTCGCAGTCGAATCCGCTATTGTTAGCTGTAATTGATTGGTGCTGTATGAGTCATTGTTGCATTTTAAGTGGCTACGGTCTCGATGTATGTGGGGTTATCGGCTTTCCGGTAATGTGTGGGTGTATTTGTATGTGTTGTCACAAGTATGTTCTGTATCTACTAATAGTTTGCAATATGCCGGTCCGTCGAGACATCGGCTATACGTGTCCGGTGTCACGAAGTCTTTATCACCGGTTAAATAGAACTGAGCGCATGCGATGATGCCTAGAGCCTCTCTGCCTGTCGTGAGTGGCGTTTTGTTGTGGTGAATTATGGCTGTGTATGTTAAATCTCGACATCACACTTCGGTTTGCTTCTTCTCTTCTTAATAGTACCGAACTGGTGAATTCATTTTCTCTTTATGAGCCCGTACTGCCGTACTGATGATAGGGGCTTTGTTGTACTAAGTTTGCCGTTCTCATTGCTGAACCCATTCACTCGTTCCGACAGATACCAGCTCGTGCATTCCTGCCCAACCAAGCTGTCAGGGAGGGCAACACCATCTCGTGGGTTCCAGATGAACTTTCATCAGACGGAGAGGATGACGACGACCAACATTCAGAGGTGCGCACTAACTATATGCTACATGGTCCAATGGAAGTAGTAGTATATTTGACTTGTTCTCATTCAGTATGGTGATGTGCGTGAGTCTGGCTGACGCATCCACATTTTTTTACCTATCTTAGCCTTTTAGAGATGTTTTAACTGTTCCTCTTATTCAGTATACAGGGGTGTAGGCCTAGATGCCTCCAGCATAACAGGTAATAGTCCACCTTCGATCAATTCTTTGTATCAGTGACCCCCACCCAGAATCATATCTAGTTCTAATATATATGGCATCTAGAAGTTTGATCGCAATTAAACCCACATATGTCTGCACTACCGGAAGTTCTGGCCGCATTCGTATTGCAATTTGCTCGTGTAGCAGCAAAAGAGAATACTCCAGGGGAACACAGCCGTACACTGGGAGACACTTCGCAGCCCTCGTAAGTTTGTACTACAGATCTTTGTGGTAGCGTAGTTGTCTTTGCTGATGCCATTAGCTCTTACTTCAATGCAGGAGGATCGCCCTGACCAGCAGGAACTGGACGAAGACGCGCCGGAAGTAGCAAGCTCGCTGCCACCTCTATCACCATCCATCACAACACACAACGCGCAATCCTCTACACAAGGTAAGCATAAGTATACGTTAACATTGAGGTATATTTAAGCATAAGTGTACGTTAACATTAAGGTGTATTTGAGCATGAGTGTACGCTAATATTAAGGTGTATTTCAGCATAAATGTATACGTTAACATTAAGGTGTTTCAGCATGAGTGTATACGTTAACATTAAGGTGTTTCAGCATAAGTGTATACGTTAATATTAAGGTGTATTTCAGTATGAGTGTACGTTGACATTAAAGTGTATTTCAGCATAAGTGTATACGTTAACATTAAGGTGTATTTCAGCATGAGTGTACGTTAACATTAAGGTGTATTTCAGCATGAGTGTACGATAACATGAAGGTGTATTTTAGCGTGAATGTACGTTAACATTGAGGTGTGTTTCAGTATAAATGTATACGTTAACATTAAGGTGTTAAGGTGTATTTCAGCATGAGTGTACGTTAACATTAAGGTGTATTTCAGCATTAGTGTATACGTTAACATCATGAAGTAGTTTTACCATAAGGGTATACGTTAGCATGGGTGTAATTCAGCTCTCGAAGGTATCTTCTAGCTTGAAGGTATATCTAGGATGGACGGTATAATTTAAGCTTTGTGTAGATTCGTCCAATATGTGTCCCCTATCACACCCATGTGCTTGGATGGGACACCGACTGATATGATTTCGCGCACATAGTCTCTAACTTCTCTATTCATATGTCCATTCCAACTCATATCGTACATAGTGTGTCACATGCTTCTCGTCGCTGGTTTTATATTTTTCTCCTCAACTGGCAATTGTAAGTGAACAGATTGGCGCCATTACTTATAGTACCCAACCACGCGGTCCTTATTTATCTTTTACTGCACTCCATCGCCCAATCAGATGAAGCGCCACCTTTGCCATTTCGAGCACCAGAGCTGCCCTTTCGAGCTCCGCCTTTACCCCCCCGAGCTCCGCCTTTGCCTCCTCGCCCAGCTCAACCGAGTCTCTCTGACTTAGAGAAGGGTATGTGCGTGTTTTCTTGAAGAAGGGTATGGGCGTGTATACTTAAAGAAGGGTATGTACGTCTTTACTTAAAGAAGGGTATGTGCGTGTTTTCTTGAAGAAGGGTATGGGCGTGTATACTTAAAGAAGGGTATGTACGTCTTTACTTAAAGAAGGGTATGGGCTTGTTTACTTAAAGATGGGTATGTGCGTGTTTACTTAAAGAAGGGTGTGTGCGTGTTGACTTAAAGAAGGGTATGTAAGTCTTTACTTAAAGAAGGGTATGTACGTCTCTACTTAAAGAAGGGTATGGGCTTGTTTACATAAAGAAAAGTATGTGCGTGTTTACTTAAGAAGGGTGTGTGCGTGTTGACTTAAAGTAGGGTATGTGCGTGTTTAATGAAAGAAGGGTATGTACAAGTTTACTAAAAGAAGGGTATGTACGTGTTTACTGAAAGTAGAGTATGGGCTTGTTTACTTAAAGAAGGGTATGTGCGTGTTTCTACTCGAGGTATATGCGGGCCCTTAGTCGGCTCCTCTGGCTGACTTAGTAGTTAAATCAACTGCCACGTAGTAGTGGTAGACACCTACAATTCAGCTTAGTGGTTTTGCAGTGGCGAGAACAAACATCGCTATCTGATCAGTACCAAGAGGGACACTGATGTCAAATACATAACTTCAGAGTGACTCCTGTTCGCACATTATTCTAAATCACACATATTACTGTGGCCGTTTAAAGTGCGGCGTGTACGTGTGACCAAGCCAGGTTACACGCATGCTCGCGAACATGCGTAATGCCAAATTTAATATGAAACACGGTTTGTTATCAATGTCATTTTTGATCAAGCACAATTGATGCCCCATGCCTTGACTATGCACAACTCAGCTTGATTGTAGCCTTACCTTATAGAGCCCATCTCCTACATTTGCACTGCTGGGGTCAATCTAGAGCTCACGTAGCTGTTTGACACCATGTGTAGCGCCACCCGCGCACTTACTGACTACATCCACGGCATGGCTTACTTGTCTTGCTGTTAGCTGTACTTTAGTGGCTTGGCTTGCTTGGCTTAATATTACTTATACTTGGTTTCTGTTTCCTACCAGTGAGTATTACTGGGCCTACGCTGCTGATGAGCCACACTTGGAAGCGGCGGAGATGGGCCGTTGGCAAGACCTGCATCCACTGCTATGCAATCACATATGCTTCCACCTTACAGTGCACTGTGTGTGCACAATACATCCACGAGAAGTGTGCTGCGGGCGTAGGCGCTTGCTGGGACAAAGGTAAGTACTGAAGGAGTCCACAGCTGTACAGTAGAGTGTGATCTTTCTTTTTCATTCATAGGAGTGTAATGCAGTATCATAATTAGTTACTGATATACCTAAGGGAGTATTTAACGGCCGTACAGTAGAGTGTGATCTTTCTTTTTCATTCATAGGAGTGTAGTGCAGTAATATGATTTGTTACTAATATATCTAATAAAGTATTTAACAGCCGTACAGTAGAGTGTGATCCTTCTGGACGCATTCATAAGAGTGTAATGCTGTAACATATTTAGTTTCCGATAATATCGAAGAAACCTCAACTGGAATTGCTGATTTTGCTGCCGGCCTTAAACGAAGGTCGAGTCTTGGTCTCATGCGCAACCCAATATGAAGAGCATTCAGACATGGTAACACGTAATTGCTAATGCGTAGTTGGCATGGCGGAGTGAATGCTTTGCCGTGTGATGAGTCATACTGGCCGTTGTCGTGTGGTAGGGCAAGGCAGCTAATGACTGCCTACCATTCTGCAGGCGGTAAACACCCTCCGATAACTGGCAAAGACCACGCCTTTGTACTGGCGACCTTTATGAGGCCTACGTATTGCGCGCTGTGTCATCATCTGGTAAGTATAGGGTCGATTTTTCGTATTGAAAATAAAAACCTCAAATCATCAAAAACCCGTAAGATGTCGATGATCTCTATCCAACTGTGCCATCATCTGCGCCTCTGTTTCGGTTAGGAATGACTACGGTGAAAGGTTTGATTGCAGTTGTACCGTCTTTCATTTTCAGGCAAAAGAAAAACTCAATCCAATTTATTTTGTGTCCCTGCAGCTGAAGGGTGTTGCTGTACAAGGCGAACAATGTATAGGTGTGTATGGTGCCAACATCACGGTACGCGCTTGATCAGAAGCAAAAATTACTGTGAATGAGAATTTGGCTACCTGAGCGGGTGACATGGGTGCCTTGTCCTTGTGATGTTGGTGTATGTTGGAGAACAGGTTTAACTCGATGAAGACATACGGTACATAGTATGCATCATCATCGACTAAGCTGTACCAAAGTGAGAAGGATGAGCTACATACAACAAAAGCGTTGACCCATTGCTATTGAGATTTTTATATGCTCTATTTTCGTATGTGGCTAGGTGTGATCTAGTACACTCGGTGTCGTTCCTTTCGTATCCTGAACACACGAGATGAACCTACTGCTCATAAAGTATGACTGCAACTCGCCCGTTCCTTCATTCGTATGGCGGAATGTTCATTAGCATTTAATTCTTAAACCGTATGTAACTGCAACTCGCCCGTGTCTTCATTCGTATGGCAGAATGTCCAAATACATTTAATTCTTAAACAGTATGTAACTGCAGCAGCCCACCCGTTTCTTCATTCGTATGGCAGAATGTTCACATACATTTAATTTATAAACCGTATGTAGCTGCAACTAACCCGTTTCTTCATTCGTATGGCAGAATGTTCGTACACAGTCCATCGCGACTGTCGAAACTTAGCGCAGGCGTCGTGCACTTCAGCCAGCCACTCAACGGTGCTGAACTCAATGCAGGGGGCAAAGTATACGATAGGTGAGACATGTTATCTGAGTGCCAGTGCTCTTATGATGCGTATACATGCTTACAACACCATGCCGGTATCGTGCCGTTTAGCAGTAGTTGCTATGGGGGTGGACTTACTAGGTGCCTTTTCTGCACTTTAGGTAGCGGTGTATCAATATTCGATCTGTGAATTCGAATTAAACCTCATTTTGCGTGGTGATCGTGATTGTTGGCAAGGGTATTGCTTCATTCCACAGCTGCTACCATCGAAGTTCGGAACGTACCAAAGATTTACGTCCCATTTAATATATATGTTGCTGTATCGAAACGGCAGGAAGGTCTGTGCTGCTCACTCCATCACTCGCTTGCATGTACAGTAGGCTATTCCATGCGCACCGAAGGGTTCAGAGCGCACTATCCCGTAGTGCTGATACCAGGGCTGTGTTCCAGTGGCCTTACTATCGAGAAATCAGAGGAGAAGCCCAGTTGGGAGGTACGCTTTGCTCTGGCCGTGTGAACGTATGAGACCTTGACATGTGGGTCTATGCGGGACTGTTTCTTATGCACCTAATGTGGGCATTTTCTAACTGTGCGAGATGTATAGTGTACTGACTTGCTTCACCTCGACCTCTACCACAACGTATGCGCCAGGGTGACCGTTTGTGGATCAATATCAATAAGTTGGGCGGGCAGGGTCTGTTCAAGAAGAACAATGTGTCGTTGATTGGAGGTACGTATGTGTATCGCTTGCGAGAATTGCACTATTAACAAGCCATTCATACACTGTGTGGCATAAAAAGCACTTGGTCTTTCCGTACCAGCCCCGTATATAACTTACCTACAAACAAATATGCTAGTATGTATATAGGCAGTGCTTGTGACGCTACCATGTAGTGCCGAGGAAAGTTATGTATCACCTTGCATGTCTGAAACAGCAAGATACTGGTATGCGCACACATGGAACTGCACGTGCGCGTGTCCTTTCGCCAGTGTGAACGTAGGATCCTCACGTGTTGCTGAAGCGTCCCGGGTGGCTCGTTCATTTGAAGCATGTAGCGATAGAGGCACTCTCTCAACTGACAAGTTCGAGTGTGTCGCTTGGCAATAATCCATGCTCAATGTCAAACGTTTTTCACAGGGCAGTTCACAGCTGTAGCTCAATGCGTGCGATCCATGTGAAGTCGTTGAGAGAAATGTATAGGTTTGCGCATTCCATTCTGCGCGCACGCATTAGGCGTTTTCGTTTTTGTCTTTACTTAAAATACGTTTTCAACGATTCTATTTTACTGTACGCCATCACGCACGATTCATATGAGAGCGCACACTGACAAAAACATTGGCATTCTGCCACCGATTCGCGCCTTAACTGATCTTACACTAAGCTTTACATAGATTAAATTCAGTACTTTATTAAGATTAAATTCAGTACTTCATTAGATATTGTAGTCGGTGTTATATCAGCTACTACATCAGCGTACATATGCCCAGACATGCAGCGACCAAATAGATCCCTCGGTTCGTCGTTCGTGCAATAACCACATGTTCATGTACTTGTACATGTACATGTATCGCTCACCACCCGAGACAGATGGCGTTACGTTGGCTGAGGCAAGTGCACAGCAGGGCAATGCATGGCTACGCCACATGTGCTTAGACCATGGAGTAGACGACCCCCCAGGCATCCGAGTCAGGCCCATGGAAGGCATAGACGCCGTCGATTTCCTCATCCCCGGTGCTCTTACAGGTAGTTACTTTGTTTTTTTAATATGTTTCTTAGTATGTATCACTTGCGCTTTATAGTAGCTGATCTGTCGGTATAGTCCATCTTTCGCTTGCCGTTTGCAGTTGGTTTAGGTGCACCTACAGGTGGTCACTTTGTTTCTGAATATATTTCTTAGTTTTTAAGTATGTATCACTTGCGCTTTATAGTATCTGGTCTGTTTAGTTATAGTCCATTCTTCGCTTGCAATTGATTTCAATCTGTCTCCACTGTGCTATACATGTCTGGGCGGGGCTTTATCACTAAGCCATTGCATTGTGACTTGGTATCTCTTCTCTAACACTTTGATTTAACCGTCTGGTCTGCGTGAACATACGAATTACATCGCCTGTGGTGTCATGTTAACTTTGTGGACAAGGCTGATTCTATCTACTACTCTCACATTGCAACAGGGGCTGCATCGTATGTCTTCAGTGAGCTCATTGAACAGCTGCGCTTTGTGGGTTACACAAACGCGAACCTCATTGCCGCACCCTATGACTGGCGTCTGGCTCCCTCGCGCTTGGAGGAGAAAACATCCTACTTCACCAAACTAGCGGATAAGATAGAGGCATTCTACGAAGCGAACGGTGACACTCCGGTGGTGCTGTTTGGGCATTCCATGGGTGTGATGTGCACTACGTATTTCCTGAGGTTTGTGGAACGGCAGAGGGGGAACGAATGGATACAAACACACGTGCACAAGTTCATGGCAGGTGTGGTTCTGACGACGAACCATATGGGATATATAGATAATTGCCTATTTAAACATGTGCTCTGTAAATGCGTGCTCTTCTTTAAGTATGCGATGCACTGCTGTATACAAGCCCGTTCAACTAGCGTTTTATATATATATATATATGTGTGTGTGTGTGTGTGTGTGTGTGATGTA
>NW_014040164.1:68432-70316 GCF_001186125.1 Sphaeroforma arctica JP610 | reverse complement strand
ATATATATATATATATATATATATATATATATATATATATATATATATATATATATATATATATATATATATATATATATATATATATATATATATATATATATATATATATATGTAATTATGTATGTATGTATGTATGTATGTTTGTATATGTATCTGTATGTGATGTGTGTGTTGTGTGTTGTGACGGGCATCCTCGCTTGAGTCTATTTATAGTGTTCCGCTTATTGATACGGTGTGTACAGCTTGTACAGTGAGATCGTAGACGGCCTATTTATTTCTCTACAGCCTCCGGAGATCTTAAACTCCACTCTCGAGTTGGTATACAGCATATAATATCTGCACATCACTAACGCTCGCAACATTCCTTAGAACACCGCACCCAAACAACGGCCACTGGTACACTGACCATCAACTCTTGTCGTCATGACCCAAAACCACACTAACACCCTTCATCTGACATTGGTTGTACTCGTCACTTGCCTGTGTGTTATCTTGGACTCTTTGGTGTTCGGTTGCGTAATGTTTGTCGTCATGACCCAAAACCACACTAACACCCTTCATCTGACATGGTTGTACTCGTCACTTGCCTGTGTGTTATCTTGGACTCTTTGGTGTTCGGTTGCGTAATGTTTGTCGTCATGACCCAAAACCACACTAACACCCTTCGTCTGACATTGGTTGTACTCGTCACTTGCCTGTGTGTTATCCTGGACTCTTTGGTTTTTGGTTGCGTAGCGGGGGGTCCTTGGCTGGGTGCATACAAGACGATCCGGAGCAGCGTTATCGGAGAGAACTTTGATCTTCCGTTTGTTAACTCGTCAGAAGGTGAGTTCGCGTCTACTGCAACAATGTTTTCACTGCGTTACTGGTTTGTTATATGTCTACAGTAAGCTGAATCTGTCTACCAATACTCTGCGGCTTGAGACGTTGAGGCGTTGTGCCTGTTGGGAACTAAGTGTCACCAGCGCACATGCCTTATATAGCTTGACTGGCCAGGTGTGAACTGTCTTAGTCTGAACTGAGTGCACCCAACTACCGTATACAGCCCATACGGCCGCTTCATTGGGCAGGCTATATGCATTGGCTGCGACTTCGTATCGTGCTACTCCAGCCTTACTGATAATATTCAGTGTATAGCCACTACCCACACATCGTTTCCCGTGAACGCAGCTTTACTGATGTGCAGGTCCATGAGCAGTGCCCCCTGGCTGCACCCCAGGGGCCCCTGTGTGGAGAACGACTTCATATATGTCCGCGAAGAAGGCAACTTCACTTTAGGACCATTTATCATCCGTCTATGTGACAGCACTAAAATCCCGGTAAGCAGAACATCGGAATCTGGAGTCGTATGTTTTCAAATCAGTGCAATTATATGATGGTTTACATAGACACACAGTACAAACTACGCTAGTAGAGCACCATGCCTTCCAACTAGTGTCACCTTGTGCGATCGAATTACTGGGTGTGAGCATCTCCCCACGTATAGTGATTTAATACGTATAATAAACCAGAGACGCGTACTGGTAGAAAGGACAATACCCAACTAGACCAAGTAGCGCTAAGAAATCGAACGTTGGTACCTACACTTCGAATTATATACCCTAAACCAAAGCATATACAACCATTCCCATTCATATATACTCACCTAAAATACTGTCTTGCGTCAGCCAAATACATCAGTGTACCTCAAAGGCAAAATCGGACAGACTTCCGTCGAGGGACAGGCAGAGGCTGAAGATGGCACATATGTGTGCAAAGGCAGACAAATGCTCCGGAGCCAATTTCCCGACGGGCCTCTGGAAACAGAAGTTCTGAAGTTCACATTAAGAGTGGGAAAGACCGCCATAGGTATCTTGCCAATAATTATGTATTCCTAAAGAG
>NW_014040164.1:64121-66757 GCF_001186125.1 Sphaeroforma arctica JP610 | reverse complement strand
ACCAGGCATTCTTAGGTTCACACTGCGAGTGGGAAGGACGATTATTGTTTTTGCACTAATTCAGACGTGTAATTGCTGGAGAATGTCCCTTTCGTACCTTGTCAGCTATCGTTCAGTAATATCCAAGACCACGTGGATATCTTTAAACGCAGTAGTATGTTTATATAATCGGAAAAGTCAACTGCCACGCTAATGTGCCGACAAGCCAGTCGAGAGCATCGCACTGGTTTACAGTGCAGCATCGGATATGCATTGTGAAGTCTAGTAGCGCAATGACTGTGTCGTATATAGTATGTAGCCAACTGTGGCTGCAACTACATACTACACAGTGTGGTCGCGTATCTGGCTCGCATACTCAGCCGTGCCACTGTACCCAGGAAACATTGAATGGGTTGAATGGGTCTGAAATCCCTTACGATACGAACACTGCTTGTGTATCTCTTGGAACTGTTAGTATTGCTTAATAAGCTGCACTTAAGTCTCGCATAGTCGGACCGGGACTCGTTACGAAATGTTATTCGAACGGACGTCGTTGATTATCAGGCTATATTGGGTTTAGGCACAATCATTCAGATCGATAACTGATTTTTCTTCATTGTCATTGTAGTAATGTCTTCACATCGTGCACTCACTTAACTATTTACAAGTGTTTATAATCAACAAAACAAACAGCCGAGACGGAAATCAACTGTAAGGAGTTCACAAATTCAGATGACGTTTTGGCTAAGAATGTGCACATGTACGCGCCACTCTCGGCGGAGGAGACGAAGAGAAGGATATCTCTCAGTAGGAAAGATGCTCACAAAGGTAAGTCATGTCCATAAGACGAAGTGAAGGATATCTCTCAGTAAGAAGGATGCTCACAAATGTAAGTCATGTCCATAAGACGAAGTGAAGGATATCTTTCAGTATGGAGGATGCTCACAAATGTAAGTTATGTCTATACCAAGCGCTTCAGCGTGGCAAGCGATGTTCATGACATCAAGTAGGGTATGTATGGTACCGTTAAGTATTTGCACTCCAACCGGTCATCTAATAGTAAAAGTGCCTATTTGAATACACAGGGGTCGCGCGTAGCTGATGAACTTTTCCACCCAGGATCATAGTACCACAAGGTCTTAAAGTGACACATTCCCGACTAACTATAAATGATGCTGGACAGTGCCCTATTGAACCTACACCCAGGATCATAGTACCACAAGGTCTTAAAGTGACACATTCCCGACTAACTATAAATGATGCTGGACAGTGCCCTATTGAACCTACACCCAGCGTACTTGGACCGCATTAGTTCCCAATCTGCATTCAAACTCAGTCATATTACTACATCCATTGTGTTTCACAGGCATAGATGAAGACAGGTCTGTAGTCGCGGATATGCTCATTCGGATCGCTTTCACACCGGACGTTTGTGTAGAGCGAGAGCCTGACTTGGTAAGACATAGCCTGGCTCCACCGTATCTCTTCATACTCAGTCATTGACCACCGCGAATCGTATAGTGGTTACTTGTACAATTAGTATCGACTATAGCCGATACGCGTATGATGTGTCGCATATTTTGATACGTTGATTGGATCTTCAGTTGCCGTCGTCTGTGCCTGTGTTAATAGTACCGGCCTTCTGATTTGCAATCCCACTACAACGCCGCTGATATAGTGTGTCGATTGTTGCAGTCTACAATGAACCTGAGATCTGTTGATAAGTGTGTTTCTCCTTTCGTTTCAGCAAATGAAAACTCGGAAAGGCAAACTTCTGAGATACAAGACACGGCACGACACCAATAAATTCCTCGTCGAGTGCGGTGCAGGGGCAATCCGTGACATTGTGCAGGTATGTAGACTTCTATATCCTTGGTAAGTAGCCTTCTATATTTTTGATAAGCATCTTCTATATCCTTGGTAAGTAGCTTTCTATATTCTTGATAGGTAGCTTTCTATATTCTTTGTAGATAGCCTTCTATATTTTTGGTAAGTAGCCTCAATATCCTTGGTAGGTAACCTTCTATATTCTTGGTAGGTAGCCCACTATATCCTTTGTAGGTAGCCTTTGTATTCTTGGTAGGTAGCCTTCAATATCCTTGGTAGGTAACCTTCTATATCCTTGGTAGGTGGCCCTCTATATTCTTGGTAGGAAGCCTTCTATATCATCTGTATAATGCCTTCTAAATTCTTGGTAAGCAGCTTCTATATCTTTGATAGGCAGCCTTCTATGTCCTTGGTAGGTAGCCTTCTATATCCTTGGTAGGTAGCCTTCTATATCATCTGTAGGTTGCCTTCTGTATCCTTGATAGGTAGCCTTCTATATTCTTGATAGGTAGCCTTCTATATTCTTGGTAGGTAGCCTTCTATATCATTTATAGGTTGCCTTCTATATCCTTTGTAGGTAGCCTTTGTATTCTTGGTAGGTAGCTTACATATCTTTGGTAGGTAGCCATCTGTATCCTTGGTAGGTAGCCTTCAATATCCTTGGTAGGTAGCCTTCTATATCCTTGGTAGGTGGCCCTCTATATTCTTGGTAGGAAGCCTTCTATATCATCTGTATAATGCCTTCTAAATTCTTGGTAAGCAGCTTCTATATCATCTGTATAATGCCTTCTAAATTCTTGGTAAGCAGCTTCTATATCCTTGGTAGGTAG
>NW_014040164.1:59287-61787 GCF_001186125.1 Sphaeroforma arctica JP610 | reverse complement strand
CGAATATAGTTACTCACATATATATTGTATATACACGGTGCTTGTATGTCAACGTACCTTGCACACATACAGTACGCAGTTGGTGCTAGTATGTGCAACTGCCAGTGTTAAAACGGCGACTATTTTGTCATTGCGTGTAAATTAAAATCAGCCACACATGCGCCCGCTATTGCTACTGAGTGCCGAATTGTTCTGATGTGAGTCGCTTGTTCGTCCTTGGACGTTCGTTCTTCATTGCAGACCCTCGACAGTTGTTTATTTACGAAATACAAGCTGGACAAGGCCTTCAGGACAGACACCCACAAGTGTGTGGATGGAACTCTGTATGAAAACAAGCACACTGTGCAGAAACAGGTGAGTGACCGATCTCTGTGCACCCCACCTATTCACAATTGGTCACGCTTAGTACGTGAGACAGTCAGGGTGCGCCTCTATAGCGCTACAGGGTAGTGCCACGTTTATATATTCAACAAGTGGTCTCTATAGGGTCGTAGATGTCTCACGTTACCTGCATGTGCAGACTTTATCAATTCGTCTCCAAACAAGGCTTACACCTAACCCCACACGCTCTCATGCATGGTGTACCGTGCGTGCTATATGTAATTGCAATTTGTCGCCCGAGCTTTAGCCATGCGAGGTGTATGTGTGTGTTTTATATAAACGAAGTTTTCCATCGAGCCACCTTCGCCCTGTACACATAGTTTTGCTGTGTATGGCTATCTGAATCTGACCCTTATATCCCCTCGCGCTATTGGAAACACAACAGAGAGACGGGACACGAAAGTGCAGTGGAGATGGCACCGTCACGTACCAGTCGTTGAGCTATCCTTTGAACTGGGAGGGTGTGTCACAATGTCTGAGTGCTTTCTCGCATTGTCGTATGTGGTTATATTATTGCTGTGTGTGGCACACCAGTCGTTGAGCTATCCATTGAACTGGGGGGGGGGGGGTCATATTGTCTGAGTGCTTTCTCGCATTGTCGCATGTGCTTACTATTTGAGTTTGTGTTTCAGCTCTCACCGAGTCTGCTGTTCCTACGAGGTATTTCGTGCACCTTTCGTGCACTTGTAACCGTATTATTATTTGATGGTGATGATCGCTACCGCTTTTGTATCATCTATGCTTGCTATCGTGTGGCGGGTGCATTTTTATATACCTACATGTATACTCTCCATTAGTCCCGTGGCAGTTGATGGTTCTGGTCAGCGCATCGACCACTACTCGCGCAGCTCTTAGTCAAGTGTGTCGGAGAACAAACCGCTAACATGGGCTCATCCGCGAAACGTCAACTGTTTTAAACTTGTGTGCATGTACATCTGTGTACACTTATTAATCTCCTTTGTTTGTTCGTGATCATCAATTGATAATGTTATTTACGTATGCAGTGGTAACGCTCACTTCTGTCGTTCCCATCGAATTAGGATTGAATGACTATCTGCGCGATTCCGCAAATTGTTCTGTGGTGTGCCAGTTGTGAGTTGTGCCGCTTCGCGCATATATGTCGCATAGACCTTTGTCGATACTAGTTGACACAGAAAAAGGTACAACATGTGTCATCACTGTCGAATTTAAGGGTATTCATAAGAACCACTACTTACTGTTCTATAAAATTCAGCACCCTCACTTGTAAGTCCTACCCCTTGTTCCTATATGTCTACGGTCCAAAATTCATCTACTAGACTGTATCTCTCGCTTAGAAACCTGTTCCTTTATCAAGCGACGGTCAGGAGACAATGGCCTACAGTTTTATAACACCCACCCACTATCATCTGAACAGACAATGAAAAGACAACGGTGGAGAACCACGAGTTCGAAGACATGGAACATCGGGCCATGCTAGCAGACCCTAGGTTACACGAGGTACTAATCAAGCATGTGTGCAAAATGAGCGGCTAGAAGCACCAAATAAAGTGACTATACTGACGATCTTCAAATACGTACGAAAGCGCATACACGCTCGAATACGGCACACATATAGATCTGCGCAAATTTAAGCTTTCAAACAATGGCTTGCGGTGTACGACATCGCATCGTCCAATGAAAAGAATCGTTCGCATACGACTAGATACAAAACGGCACATTAGCAAATACGTGTCAAGTGCATAGTCAAGTATATATATATATATGTGTGTGTGTGTGTCTGTGTGTCTGTGTGTCTGTGTATAAATGTATACACATATATATATATATATATATATGTAAATGTATATATGTATATATATATATATATATATATATTATTATATATATATATATATATATATATTATATATATATGTGTGTGTGTGTGTNTGTGTGTGTGTGTGTGTGTAGTGTATATATATATATATATCTCTCTCTCTCTCTCTCTCTCTCTCTCTCTCTGTGAGTGTGTGTGTATGTAGATATGTATACACATATATATGTATATATATATATGCACGTATAGAAACAAACACACGCACACAAAAATCTATATATATATATATATATATATATAGTCGTGTGTGTGTGTGTGTGT
>NW_014040164.1:35061-37680 GCF_001186125.1 Sphaeroforma arctica JP610 | reverse complement strand
CTAATGTCTCAAATAGGTCCAAGTAAATGAGTCATACCAAATACTCAGGCTATTGGAGCCATCAAAGTGAATTTAGAACACTTTGAAAATATTGGAAAAAGAACTTATATTAAGTTATTTTCAATACAAATAAAACCCAATGTGTTATCTCATTTGATTTTGATATTTTAGACTGACCGGAGGCCGTATTTCTACAGTGACATAGTCGCCCTCCAAGATAGTGGCTTTCTGAGCAGGTGTCCAAGTGGTACGTAGAGTCGTCATAACGTCAGATTAGGAATCATTCAGACTTGCTGAGAAATTGGCAGATTCGGTGTGGTAGAAGTAAGGTCCTTAGTAAAAATAGATGTAGCTGTCATATTGAGAATGGAGAGTTAGTTGTAGATCAAGATTGAAATCATCTTCGGCTAGGATCGACCAGGCAATCGAGGAAGGTTTAGATGGTGAGCTAGAAAGCATGGTAAAAGTATAGAATGACAAAGGTCACACTTACTATTTTACCATATCCTATATGGACCGATTCTAAAGACTTTCTTAGTGACTGAACGGTTTATTATTTTGGGCAGAATCTTCTAATATAATAAAGTTGATTTGAGTCCCTGTTTATGTGGCCACATGGTCAGATATAAAACCCTAGGGCAGGGTTCTTACGGAACAGGAACTAAGTTTATCCTGAAAGGTATATAAATAGTATGTACTAAAATTTGAAATTTGAAATATATACACATATAGGCATAGCTTTCGTCTTTCTGAAAAAAGAACAGTATATTTACATATTACATATTTATGTTGTATAATTTAGAAGGCTATGTTTATTTATGTACACAATTGTTTTAAGACCCCCCACACACACACAAGATTTCTCCACTTTCTTTAGGGTTTTATGTTTAGGGTTTAGGAAAATCACCTAAATTCAGAACTGACTTGTCTTTCTCGCGCGCAAATTCAAGTTGATATTAAGAGCGAATAGAAATTCAGAATGCTCTGAGGATGAATAGCTTTCGGAATATGTAAATATTTATTTACCATAACTTTTTTGTTGGCCAGCATCCAAGGTACATATGCTACTATCGCTAACTATTTAGAGAGAGAGGCATGTACTGACAAGTATATAGGTTATATATACTTAGTACTATATGTACGTAGCCCTCCGTAACCCTCACAAGGTTACTGGGCTTATCGGTATACACTCCGTGCTATAGCTGATAGTATCTATCCATAGTGCGACGTATGGCCCTCTCAGAGTCGAAGATGCACAAGGGAGAGTGAGCTCGTCTCTTGACCTCATTTAAAACTCTATCGTACTTCTCTAGTAGAGTTTAATCGCACTTCTATCACATAAAAAAAATCGCATCGGTGTGGAAATAATATTCACGATGGCTCCAGGTCGACGCGCGCCCGATGTGAAGGACCAAATATCCAAACGACGAAGAAAGTATGTTGGGGTATAGTGATCCTTGTGCTGTAACTGTTGTTCTGATTTGCGAAGGTTGTACGTACAACACTTACCCAAGTCTATTACTACAAGCGGTACGTTCTACAACGGATTGCATATGCCTGATAATTATTTCTAATTTTTCTAGCTAGATCGCTAATGTATACCTTGTACCAATCGATCTTGGGTTTCTAGTTGTCTTTCTTACTCGCGTGCCTGCAATTTGGTAGTCTGGTAGTCCAAGACATATCCCATCCTTGTATGTCGCCTGGATGCGTGTGTCATTTTTTCTAGGGTCTACATACGGATTTTTGTATATCATGCTTGCATGTCGCTTGTCTATCTACGGCACTAGAGTTTTAATACCGATCGTACCTCTGCATCGTGCTTGATTGCTATCGTAATACCATCACTGGCTTTTAGTAGTATCTACCGACCAAGATTCATGGCACGTTTCTATGGCATGTCGGGCTGTAAAGTGTTAGTAAAAAAATACTTTGAATTCCGAAATAGTACACGTACATGTGTGTTGCAATGTGATCACACAAGTTAGTGATTCCGAGTTCATGCTAGACTTTCTGCGTTTCTTGTATGGTGCGTTCTGCGAAAGCTCTATACACGGCCAATCAATATATTCTAGCTTGCTAAGTGCAATATAGAACGTACTTATAGCTCGCTGTGCGAGTCCATCGACATCTGCAAGCACCGAATGCAAGATGCAGCGTATACCAGGTAGAATGCTAGGGTGACCAAGAAGGTCTACAAGAACCTACTTTTGAGATGACGATTTCCCTTTAAATGTATCTGACTTTAGTGCATACCAATACAACCCTATCACTTCGTTCTGGTTCTTGATTTGGCAGTTCAGTTCTCGTTCAAGATGTCGTTTGCGTGAGGATTGTTGCATATAATGTCTGAAAGGGCCAAAATATAGAGTTATCTTTTGTTTCGTATCTACAAATTGCAAGAGCACTTCATGTGGTGATACAGCCGTATTGCTTCTCTCTTCTTGATGTACAAAGGTAACAGCTCGTAATATGATTTTAAACTCTATGGCCTCATACGTTTATGGCCAGAACGACATATACTCCATCGAGGTAGTCTGCGGAAAGGAGATTCAATTTTGAATTATACTTTTATCAGATTTTATGTGTGTGCGTGGCTTCCATGTGTTCATCAGAGAT
>NW_014040164.1:18852-35041 GCF_001186125.1 Sphaeroforma arctica JP610 | reverse complement strand
TCTCCGACTCAGAATGGTACTTGTTTGTTTGTTTGTTTGTTTGTTTGTTTGTTTGTTTGTTTGTTTGTTTGTATGTATGTATGTATGTATGTATGTATGTATGTATGTATGTATGTTTGTTTGTTTGTTTGCTTGTGTGTACAAATATCTCTTTTGCAATTGCGTACAGAAATGATTATTCATTAGAAGAGGAAGCCGAAGACAGCGGTGAAAGCGATTCGGGTTCAGGGTCAGGAGAAGACGACGATTCCTCCGACGAAGAGGGCAACGATGGGGACGATGGGGATGATGACAAAATACATCGCCAGAATATGGATCAGGTGGGTGTATTTAAAACTGGTTGGTGACATACTGTAAAAGGCATTGGGATTATCAGATAACGGAGGCAGATCTACTGCTGGTAGGTGTGCCTTGTTCGACAAGGTTTAGAAAGTGTGGGGGTCTATCTAAATTTTATTCGTGACATGGTGATAAGATACAGGGTCAAGAGTATTAAAAAGTGATTACATTATCTCTAATAGACGTCCTTGTAGGGTGTGGGACGGAATTCAAGGGCGTAACAAAATTGGCGACTGTAATGTCGAATTCATTCTGTGCTCTGATCGTATTCAAATGTACTCAATCAATTAGCAGGCTTTAACAATGTTACTATGCCCTGCATATAATAGTGTGTGCTGCAAAAATTGTAGAGTACAAACGAACGGTATTTAATCTTTTCCTATTCAATTATTACTGGATTATGTCTCGGATCATTTGCATGCTATGAGAGTATTGTGCTTGAACGCTATAGTTTGAGAGCACTACACCCATATTGGCTATCATGTCTTGCAACGACCTACAGGACCGCCCAGGTAACATGTGGTCATCCCTCTATACCTGTCGTGCCTGTAAGACATATGAAGATAGTAGTTGATGTATGTATGACTGGCTTCAATTTTGTCTAGGCGGAAGCCGGTATCATCGGCAAGATCACCATGAAGAATTTCATGTGCCACGAGTACCTGGAAGTTCCGTTCGGTGCGTGCATCAACTTCATTACCGGAGGCAACGGGAGTGGAAAGAGCACGACGCTTACGGCTTTGTCAATCTGTCTTGGGGCCAGTGCCAAGTCGACCAATCGGGGTAAAAATCTGAAGGTAAGTATCTTTCTATCACTTGTACCCTTCATCCTAGTGTAATTGTGTCGAAGGTTTTCTGCACTGATGGTGTTCCTAGATAGAAGCATGAACCTGTCCCACGCCCACTTACTTGTCCCAACGCGCTACCTTGCACCCTCTGCCTAATATTGTGGCTGCCTAACCCATAAATACATAATCGCGTCATACATAACTACAGGAGCACATCATGTGGGGCAAACAAAAGTGTACTATCATTGTAGAGCTTACGAACGCTGGAGAAGATGCTTTCAAGAACGAAATCTACGGCGATATCATCATTGTTGAAAGGACGATCTCGCAAAACAGCGCCAGTGGTTACAAGCTGAAGAGTAGTGATGGCAAGGTAAGGTAAACCGTGCACTATTCGCACTGTGTGAGCACATCTTTATGCCCTGAGGCGCCAGCATTGGCACACAAGCAGCTCGGAATGCTGCCAAGTGTTAACAAAATAGTGCATACTTCTCATGGCAGTCGAGGGAATTGATTAGACGTCGAAAAGCGGTCCATTGATTATATATATATATATTTTTTTTGGATACTCTTGCAACCGTTGTACATTTCACGCTTGCAATTTATTCCATTCGCCAAGAATGAAGTAGACGTAAATGGAGCGATTGATAAAAAAAAAAAGGTTTTGACTTGCGAATCATCGTCGGATATTTAGTAATAATATGACTCGGCCCCACTAAAACTCGGATGTGCGAGTCGAACGCACCCTGGATTTTATTAAATACACGCATCGAGAAAGCTCGCTCATCAGCACTGCATGTTTACTCGCAATTACCAGGAAGTGAGTAGGAAAAGAGATGATCTGCAGGAGATCTTGGATTTCTTCACAATTCAGATTGACAATCCGGTGCAAATTTTGACACAAGACAACAGTAAAGAATTCCTGTCCAAGGACGATCCAGTTGAAAAATACAATTTCTTCTACAAGGCCACATCTCTGATGCAGCTTGCAAATGATTACAGGTACGGCTTGTCTGTGTTATTTCTTCAGTCTATGTGTGTCTCATCTGCTTCAGCTGCACTGTTTGCGATACGTACCTTGGTGGCAATCATTTAGGAGTATTTCAATAAGCTGCTCAATACTGAATATGAATTGTTGTTCATCCTCTGAACAGTAAAATCAAGGAGACTGTGAACAGCTTGGAAATCTCCGGAGAGGAGGCTAAGCATACCTACGATCGGGCCAAGAAGGAACTGAAACGAGCAGAGGAGAAGGTTAAGGTGTGTAGTGGTCGTTTACTGTGTGCTTCTCGCGAGATGATCTCCATCACAGGCCTGTATTATGTTACTCCCATACCCATTGCAGTATTGAGTATGAGACGATCTGGAAATGTGTGGACTTTTAGTGCTCCACTTTTTTTCTCTTTTCTGGAACCTATCGTGCTCGCATTTCTTCTCAACTTATAGTCCTTGTCTTCAATGCTGATCTCGATATCGCGCTACCATAGGCCGCCACTGAACTACGAAAAAAACAGGATGAGATAGCACGGCTGACTGACGAGTGGGCCTGGGCTAACCATATTGAAGTCAAAACTGAATACGCAACTGTGGAGAAGTATATCTCAGAACTGCAAGACACGATCCCGGAGAAGCAGGCTCTGCTGGGGCAGTGCGAAAAGAAGAAAACCACGGTATGGTTTAATTTTCAAGTTTGGTGATGTTTCACTGAGTTGGTTTTAGCACTATTTTCCCACAGTATGTGGCGGGGGAGTGAAATAACCCATAACGCAGTTACGGTTTCTCATCGATATAAAGTTCACGGCACGTGTTTGTGTTCTGCTGAGTAAGTGATCATGCGTGCGTGGCGATATCGATAGACACACTGTCCATAAAAGATGTTGGTTGTTTTCTCAAATGCTCTAGAGAAATGCAGAAATCCGCCTTGCGTGGTTGTAGATAATATTAAGCTGTGATGGGATCGTGATCACGGGCGATGATTGCGCATGGGGAAGTGTCTCGGTTTTTGTACGCAGCTTTCGGGATACGTGTGGCATATGCTGCTCACAAACACCCCATTACCTTGCTGATATATGATACGATCGCGCACCTCTATTGTTACAGCTTCAAAAGCAAAAAAAGAAGCGATTCGACGTGGCCAATGTATTGGCTGGACAGCGTGATGAAATGCTGCAGCGGAACCCACAAATCATAGCACAGCAGAAGGAGAACAAGAAGAAACTCAGGGCTTTGCACGCTGACGCTGCTAACATCGAGGTATTTGAGTTAATGAATCAGTTGCAAAGAACCTTGTTTGGCTCTGTTGTATTTGAAAATGATACATCCTTATTGAGGCGAACAATGATGAAGATACTTCACCTGACAAGAGTTATGGCGTCTCTTTATGCCTGTATGGATTTTTCACTGTCTATACCTCTACAATGTGCAGGTCTATCATATGCACACAACCTTTTGTTGTCACTTGTTTTATTCAGTCAGAGATCAACGTCATGAAAAGTGACCAGGTCAACTACGGGAAGGAGATTGAGAAGGTGAGACAACGTATGCATCAGATCAAGCCAGAGCGCGACCCAGTGGACCACATGTAAGTCTCTTTGTCATGAAAATGCACATCTGTATAGGAGTGGAATACTTATTGGATTGTTGGCCAGTATCTCTCCTGCAAATATGCCTGTGAGGCTGATGCCTACGAAATGTAAGTCTGTTATCAGTGACTTGGTTATAAATCTACTTGTTAGTTGGGTATATGTCAGTTTGATGGCGAGTATCCCACCTGCAAGTACGTATGTCAGGTTGACACTTGCCATTTTAAGTGTCTGTAGATGGGAGATGGATCTGCGTATAAATGAATTAGCTGCAGATTTGATTGGCGCGGTAGTGCTATAGTTGTTCTTAACACTAGCCTGACAAATATGATGGTCAGTAAAGTGTCTTCAAATCGATGTCAAATTGCTGGCAATGTTGTTAGTTTTAATGAATGGTATGGCCATGGCCGCACATAATTCGCGTCGCATTTTGACTTAGTATGTGGATGGCGCTGTTTCTATTTATAAACGCGATCAACTCTGACTATTAAGTGTATATGAGATCATTTCTGCGACAACGTATATACCCCCGTTGGAAGGAAGTTGCAGCTGTAAAAGTTTTTCGGTACTTATGGTTTTCCGACAAGCTCGGTGGTTTCTTTTAGGGGGACTAAATAAAATTTGCATTATTCGTAGAATCGCTGAAAAATTGGATCAAGTCAATCAAATAAAACAAGAAGCCGCCAATACCAAAGAGAAAATGGAGAGCCTGCGATACGATACCCGGGATGTTGAGTCCAAACTCGAATCCCTCACTGTAAGTGCTCCTGGGATCCAACTTGATCGCTCCACGTAATCATCTACTGGAATTGATATACTTTTTGCCTATTCGAGTGCGGAATTCACCAGAGCTGTGAGTCGCTTTGAGCTGCAAATCCCATAAGAATCTAGTTGAATCCGTGTTTGATTTACGAAGTTTCGTGTGATCGATACTGAAGGGTTATTGCATATTACATTTTACATCAACAGACAAAGCGAGCACTCCGAATCAGGATACTAACATGTGGCAGATTTTGCGAACTAAGTTTCTATGTGCAACCGTTGTATATGCTGCATACATCAGCACATAGCTGTCCTGTCTCCAGCGTACGGAAGCCCAATTGCAACATATTATCTACTACCAGAGCACTTACTAAGGGTCGACTCAGTCGAAAGCATGTGTTTAGCTAGTCAATCTTGAATTTTATCTCATTCAGGGTCAAAGAATGCAATTGGATAACCAGCGTATAAAGGTCAAGAATGAGATGAGAAACCTGAAGGGCGCCCTGAAGGACAACGTTGAGGTATGAAAGCTGAGTTCCATTTGATGCATTCGCAACACTGAGAATGTTTTAATTTTGGAGAATTCGGACCGGGTTTCTGAAGTTTACGCTACTGAGTGTTTCCCCCTCCCTCTCTTCCCGCTAAGCTTCTTTATATAGTCTGATTCAATCAATTTTCGATCCTTATTGCCAATGTGTACAGGTGTGGGGTGAAGGCATTTCCCAACTGATCCGATTGATAGACAAGAACACGAAATTTTTCGAGAAGAGACCTGTGGGACCTTTAGGTGCATTTGTGGCTGTCAAAGGTATGATGAAAGCGCCTTAGTCAAAATGTATCTCACGTGAAAGTGTTGCGAGTCATCAAAAAGTACATCCAACGAATGCATATCATTTGCCTACCCATAAGTTCAAGACGTGGTTGATATGGAATGTAAAAGTAGGATCCTAGAGCGGTTGCGTCGGTTGGAAGCTCTCGTATGAATCGTGACATTCAAATCAGCTCGGCATTGGTACGGTTTGAATAGGATTGCACACACCTTGTCTGCGCCGAATTTATTTCTGTATTCGTTCTCTATCTGATATAATATTGCGTTTATACCTTGGTGTTGCAGAATCGGAATATAATATCGCACTTGAGGCCTCAATGGGAAAGAATATGAGCACCTTCCTTATAAACAGTCATAGGGATGCTCATGTCATGAACCAGTTGATTAATAAGGTTTACACGTAAGTTGAATCGCTGTGTCCTTGCCGCTTGCCAATGATAAGTAATAGCGCTTTGCGTTTGTTTTTTTAAATATCATCTCGTTTTCTACAGTCTTTTCGATAGAATCGCGATGCTGTACATATGGTAGACTCGGTTCATCTTAAATAGCCATAGTACAGCACTTTGAATGCATTTAGCCACAGTGTATGTGTGGTGTGCTCTGTTCGCACTGGCAACATTTCACTTGCATAAGAATATGTATACTCACTAGTTAATTCTGCTGAACCTCCAGACATACACCCATTAGTAAATCCTGCTGTACCTCCAGACATACACTCACTAGTAAATCCTGCTGTACCTCTAGACATACACCCATTAGTAAATCCTGATGTACCTCTAGACATACACCCATTAGTATATCCTGCTGTACCTCTAGACGTACACCCATTGGTAAATCCTGGTGCACCTCCAGTCATACACTCACTAGTAAATCTTGCTGCACCTCCAGACATACACTCACCAGTAAATTCTGCTGCACCTCCAGACATACACTCACTAGTAAATCCTGCTGTACCTCCAGAGCACAAAGGTTCAGGGGCAAGAAGAAGCCGCCACTGATGATCGCGAAGTTTGCCGACTACAGATACAATACCAACACGACTAGAGCAAAATGCAGCTACCCGACGATTATGGACCTCATTGAAGTACGTCGAACACATTTGCCGCTAGTACATTTCGAATCATATTACACTTATTGAACTGGTTTTTTAATCGCATCGAAGTTAGAGACGATTTATAAACAATAATGGAAGCCATAAAGAGTGTGAATGGTCTATGACGTTGCGTGGCTTAGCTACTATGTGATTTTGAGGTTCTGATGATTGTCCATAGTTTCCATACCACATTTCATACTTAGCTATATAAAGACTCACATTCGCTCCGGCTTATCTGTAGCTCAACATAGACTAACTTGTATGCGTTTTTGTGCGTGTATTCGCTATTTAGGTCGAGAATACGCAAGCATTCAATGGGCTATTGGAACTCTCGAGGATTGAGCAGACCATCATCTGTCCATCACGACAGGAAGCGCAAATTGTAAGTTTTGGCAATTGCTCAGAGATTCTGATACTCCTAGTCCTTTCGCATCGCACACAATATTTCTCGTTATGATGATGACGTCACTCAAAAAATGACACGTCTATTGCGTGCTGCGCGTCACTTGATGTGCAGGTGATCATTCGTGAAAATACTAAAAACAGCATTAAAAATGGTTGGCTAGTCACGAGTGTTTTCGGTGCATGTCATGGTTTCAGGACGTTGTACGCTATGTACAATCTTTTCATAGAGCAAAATATGGAGAAATTGGTTTGCACCGGCATGCGTATGGCACGACAGACTGAAATGTACATTCTTTTTGGTACCCTTAGGCTGCACGACATAACTACAAAAACGTGAAGGACGTGTTGGACATCAGTGGGGCGCAAATCACAGACGAGTAAGTGGTGGTGATTCGTTTGTTGCCTGTGCAGGTGACTGCAACGTAAACCTCATCTTCATCTTTCACCGTAGACCTCATCTTCATCTTTTATCGTAAACCTCATCTTTATCATTCGTCGTAAACCTCATCTTCATCTTTCATCGTAAACCTCATCGTCATCATTCAAGGTAAACCTCATCTCCATCTTTCATCGTAAACCTCTTCATCTTTCATCGTACACCTCATCTTCATCTTTCATCATAAACCTCATCTTCATCGTTCATCGTACACCTCATCATCATCATACATTGTAAACCTCATCTTTATGTTCCATCGTAAACCTCGTCTTCAATCTTTTATCTTAAACCTCATCCTCATCATTCATCCAAAACCTCATCTTCGTCTTTCATCGTAAACCTCATTTTTATCTTTCATCGTTAACCTCATTTTCATCTTTCATCGTAAATTCATCTTCGTCTTTCATCGTAAACCTCATCTTCATCTTTCATCCCAAACCTCAGCTTCCTCTTTCATCACACACCCCATCTTCATGTTCCATCGTAAACCTCATCTTCAACTTTCATCGTAAACTTCATCTTTATCTTTCATCGTACACCTCATCTTCATCTTTCATCGCCGCAGGGCATTAATATCAATACCTGGTCTTACCTTTTCCGGTGTTTTATGCTGATACTTACCACACCTTGCTTGCACCTTTAATCAATCACTTTCGCACAATTTGTGTATTCTTAGTCATATCCCGGTCAGATAGCTTATACTTGCTTCTCATCTTTCCACTCGTCGGAACGCCATCTCATTGCAGTTCGTACATGTCGAACTATAAGCCACAACCACCGCGATTCCAAATGGATGTCGCGGGATCTATCGTCGAATGTGAAAATGAGATGCAGCGGCTGAATGCGCAAGTGCAGACAGTGGATGAACAGATTAACGTGCTCAAACGTGACTTACAAGGATTGTCTCAGAACGGAAAACATTACAATACTCTGCTCCGGAAATATAACATCCAGATTCGTGATAGTCAGGTAACGAGGCCAATTTTGAACGCTCCCACGGAAGTACTGAGTTCACCACCGGCTACGACTGTGTTTAACGTTGTATTTTGTAAAAGGGTACGCAGGTGTAGCATCGTTTTTGTCCAACTATAATTGGTGCCATAAGCTTTTGTGAATTAAGTTGAGAGAGCCGTGATTGTTTAGAGTAGTAATATTCCATCAGCTACTAATAAAACGACTCACCCTATTTTGACCGCACGGATGTTGAATACATGTAATTATTGTATGTGTAGATGGACCTGGAAGGACTATACTCTCAGAAACAAGAAATGGAGAAGCCTGAAGAGGAAGAGCAGTTCGAGCAGATCATTGAGTCGTACGAGATAAAGATCGGAGAATTGAATGCGGACATTACCGTTCAGAAGGTATACAAAAATTGGCAGTAGTATTGAGTTCTTATGTTGAGTTTATTGGGAGTGTGATGGTTGCGTTGTTACCTTGTATCATCAACCCCGAGATTGAAGACTTAAGTGTAAGCATTGCCTTGGAGGATGTTTGTGAGTGACGGCTTACCAGTAGTATTGAGTCCTTATTGCGAAGGTGGCTATACGAGCCAAAGATTGGAGACTTGAATGCAAACCTTATCATGGTGGAGGTATGCAACGAAGCACCTAGCAGGAGTGCCAACCCCTAGTTGCGGGTATAGCGGGACAGTTGCTAGTGCTATGCGATTATAATTTCTATGGCGCACATCGGCTTCTATTAGAAGTGGATGTTCCAGCGCTTCCCTAAAACTGAGGACGGTAGTAAAGGGGAGAGAAGGCTCCTAACCTGTTGTTAATCCTTGTACAGTGTTATCGTTTCTGTGCTCACGTATTGCAGTTCGTTTGAAGAGCTAGAATAATCTTTACCTGGTATCACGCTACACGGCTACTGCTGCCTAGTCCGAATCACAAACACCCCGAATGGAAAACCAGTTACCGGATCAATATAACGGAATTCTTGATGGTTTCCTATACCGCACGCCATTTCGCTACCTTGAGTTGTGTATTGTATGCAAATGTGGTGTGTGCTGAATGTCGAAACCTGTTTGTGACGAAGCCCACTTCGATGCGCTAGTTTGTATTCCACCGCATCTGCAAGCATATACTAAGACTTTTAACCACTATCGCGATATAGGAAAGACTCGAGGAGATTCGGGAGAAATACCACATCCAAGCAGAGGCGAATAAAGTAACAACAGCGAAGGTTGCCAGGATGCAGGTAGACTGTTATTATATTTACTTTATTGCTGCAGTTTATGCATGTATTTCTATAGTTTGTGCGGATCTCATATTAGCTTTATATGCAAGAAGCTCAACTTGTCACAGTTGTCGAAGAGAAGCCATAAACGCTCCGTTTTGCAGAGGCTGGAGGCTGGTGACGTTTCGTAATACGTTGTGCTTTTGATAGTGAATGATGTTTTTAACTGGATGTGTTCACAGATAAGACTGACATGTCAGTCCTGATTGTCAATGAAAAATGCTTGATTTCTTCAGCTCCTCGAAACTCGTTGCGCTGTCAATTTTTCTACGATAAGTGAGATCATCAGTGTGGTCATTGTATTATAGCATGAATATAATGAGGCGGGAAGGGGACTTGTGTATACTATTTATCTGTGTATGTGTATATGTATGACCTTTAGATGAAATTACAAGTGCATGTACGTATATACATAATTGGCTGTGCGCTTATCTGTTTGGTTTTACATGTGCAGTGAAAGTACGAAGACATGATTGTACATTTTGTTGTTGTAACATTTGTCGAGGCAATTGTCGACGCAGAATTTTTTTGCAAGTTTTAATAAATGCTCATTCTAGACTTAATATACGCAAAGTAGCTCTCGTAGTTCTCACATTGGCTTTCTACGTCACATAACAGGATGAGGACAGGGAAATAAAACAGAGAGTCGATGCAGCGATAGAGGAAGTCCGTGAACTCGGCCAACAGATTGACAAAATTCATGCAGAGGCAGAGCAACACAAGCATAGCATAGCAGAGGTAAGTACCTGACGTATATATGTCTTCCTCTGTACGTATTTGCGGTCTATTTTTATACATATGCGTGGTCTCCGTGGAGTTCTCTCTTGATATGGATGCATGTTCTAATTCAGGATATTACAGTGCACAGTTGTTACACTCTTTCTGCTATAAATATTCATGACAGCGATGACAGTCCCCACCTTGGAGTGCGGTTGCGATGGACGCTGCTGAGAGTCTGAGACTATTTAAGACTTGCTGTGCTACTGAGCACGTATTTCTAGGTGGCGAGCACTACAGTGAATTCAGTCACCTTGGCGCATGAGCGGATATCACGCTATTTGGTTCAGTGTTGCTAATCGTACCCGCAGTGATGTGCAAGAGTACGAACACACCGAGTTGAGCACTTCAACAGTAATAGTAATCCATGTTTGAAGAAACAACTACGACAGGATACTCATATTGGAACTCATTTAATTCATACAGATCGAGGCAAAAATCGCAGAGATGAGGGTTGAGGCTGAGCAATTGCACAAACACGTGGTCGCTTCATATGAGCAGGCGAAGGCAGCGTGTCCCGAAGAATTGACACCAAATGATGAAGCGAGTGTTTTGGAAACCATGCTCCTCGGCAAGAAGAAGTCCTTGGATCGCATGGAACGAGATCAGGTACATTGTATATTCGCAGTAACAAGAGTGCGTAGATGTGGATGCTGAATGTGACAGTTAACCCCAAGTCAGATTGTGGATATCGTGGGTTTGTCTCTTATTCACCGTTTTTGAAGTGGAAGTTTTGTACACGTGAGATATACTGGTATACCCCTAAATTGTGGCGCCCCGCACAAGTGTATTAATATACTCATATACACTGCAACGTCTGCAGGGTCGAGTGGAAGACATCGAAAAGGCGCTTGTAGATGCACGAAAGCGACACGATGGCATCGTCCAATCCTTCAAAGAGGGCAAGCGTTTGAGCAAGATGCTGAGCTACATGTTGCAGCAACGTATGGAGAAGTTTGCCAGTTTCAAAGCCAGTCTAAAGGCGAGGTATGTGTGTTTTTACGGTAGCCATAGCACACATGTCTTAAAAAAATTAGTTACATGCTGTCAATATATTGTTTCTCTAGCTGGGTGTTCGTATGGTGCATTCGTGCGCATTTATTGATAAATTTCGTCTCCACAGGCGTCAATGTGCAAATGTTGTACTCCCAATGATTTGTTCAGACATGTATCGAGGATGAATCTCTCTTTGATGCGATGTTTCGGATCGGTGCACGTTTTCCACAACCAAATCGTGCGTCGTTGGGATTCTACTTTGGATAGAAGATTTTCGTTCAGATGTCGGATGCACTACAATGGTATTTGAAGTTGTAAAAAACTCACTCTGTTGCACTTATCTTAACATAGTGTCTTACTATTGCTATGTACACCTGAGTGTGACAAAAGTCAGATTGAAACAGGGAGAAACCTGAATTATTGTCCTGATCTTGTTTTGTTCAATAGGGTGAAATTAAGATTCACACATTTGCTAGGCCAGCAGAAGTTCCGCGGGCAAGTGCACATCAATCACCATAAGAAGCTGCTGCATATCAAAGTTGAGCCAAAGGCTACTGAAAATGAGGTATGAAATTATTTAAAATGATATACAACCATCTAGCAGCATAGTTGCAATATGAACCTGTAAATGGCAGTACGGCGGTGCAGTTAAGGTTGAGGGCACATGCTGGCGCTGATTTTCTGAGGATCGCAGCTTATATGAGCGCTTTTTTGTAAATAATGTCATTTTTGCCAGATGCCATGGTTATCAAGGTCAATTCACACAGAGATCTTTACCGAAACACATAGACATACTCGAGATGACACGTGGAATCGCAGGGTTTTTTATTGAAGTTACATTTATATATCGCGAATACAGCACTGACACACGTTTGTATTTTGACATCCAGAAAACCCGTGAGACTAAAACGCTTTCAGGCGGAGAGCGCTCCTTCAGTTTGGTGTGCTTCCTGATCGCTGTGTGGGATGCCATGGACTGCCCCTTCCGGTATGACTTCTCTACATGGCTTTTGATTATTTTTAGTTGGAAGTAGCATGTCGAGTAGAGTCAGATTCCGTACACGTAGAAGAAGTATGAGCACATATTTACGGCGGGGCAAGCATAGCTTCAGTTGTTATCTCTTGGCATATGTTATCAATCGTTTTCATCCTCAGATTCAACGATTGGCATATTTGTATGCAGTCTTTATTGTACATAAGTAGTTGTATGTAGTCTTTATTGTATATTAGTAAATATATACAGTCTTTATTGTATACAAGAATTGTATGCAGTCTTTCTTGTATACAAGTAATTGTATGCAGTCTTCATTGCACATAAGTAATTGTATACAGTCTTTATTGTATGTAAGCGAATCAATTGTGCGAACAGCTCTGCCAAAGGGGACTCGGTATGATATCTGCATTAAACCGATTATTGTACCTTTTTATCTATTTGTATCAGTGCTCTGGACGAGTTCGATGTATTCATGGATATGGCCAACCGTAAGCTTTCCATGGAGCTGCTGGAGCAAGTCGCTATGCAGATGAAGAACAGACAGTTCATCTTTATCACTCCTCAAACCATGCAGTATGTTAATATATTACTAGCAGCGCGTAGTGTTTTGTTTGTATGTTTTTATAAGTTTATTCATGTGGGTAGATTTATTTGTATGCCATTACTGGCCCCTTACCCTCGCTAGCTTACCGCGTGCGGTGTATTTTGCTATACTTCGCCTGTGTCTACGTAACGTATGGTTCTACCGTGATCAGATAGTATGTATTCAAGCTGAGATACTGTTACTTCATGAAACATAGAATTAGTCCATCCACTTTATCCGGTTATTGTTGTGCTGCTTAAATTATTGAGCTTGCAACGACATGCCGCAGGGAGTGTCGCCAGATACATTCACAATGTCCTGTATCTACGAGTTTTGTGCTGTGCTGTACCTGTAAAATTTCGGTCATCGCACAAGATTCTCATTGGAAGTGACCCATTGTTGGCGGAATAATTTCAATGTGCGGTATTTAAGCTGTGCTTTAGTACATGTCACTGATCGTATAGAAGAGCAAAAACTCTTTCCCGACCGTTCACTCATCCGAAATTTGTAGTAAAGAACGCATGGCTCCACCTGCAGAGCGCCAACCCGCTTGAATTAGTCTCTGCACCCCAGCCGCGTGTATTGTACTGGAAATGTAACACATTCATTGATCGGTTGGTTTTATTTGTTTTTACATTCATTGATTGCTTGTTTTTCTCTCCCGCGATCCGGAACAGAGGTCAAAAGCAAGGGAAATACAAACGCATCACCCGCATTGCGCCACCGGCCCGCGGACAAGCCCGTCTGAACTTCCCCACGACTGCTTAATATGACATACTTTAATAGTCACGACATATGCGCACAGAAGACGCGGCTACATAGCCACATAGCAGGGTAAGCGCATATGGTCACACATCCTGAAGTCAATGCGTGCGGGTAAACAGCTTACAAGCAAGGCATCGCGCACAGTCCAAGGGTGTACGCAGGTACATGGCTACTAAGCGTGGTGGCATGAATGATTGCTAGCAAGTGCTGCAGATATGTTACCAAATACATCACCTAGCGTGATGTAACCTTTCTATCACTCAACCTACAAATGTGGGTGGCTACTCACAACTCAACTCCTAGCTGACCACACTCTGCCAAAAGCCTATCACAAATACGCTGCAATTGTCGAGGCAGCTACTTGAGGCATTTGAAATTCGAAGTATTTTTCCGATGTCACTACCGCTTGGTGTACATTATTCTGGCAAACTTGGCTAAACTTGCAACTTAAGTAGCTTCTGTGGAGTTTCAGCCTGTATTCCGTATAGCTTCCGGATTGTACGGCCTCGCAGCTAGGCTATACACGTCTGCTTCCAGGCGGACAACTGAGAATGCAGACATCGGAACTCATGTATACCACGGTAATCCCGATGTTGGACATTTGCATATACATCTCTCTACAAGGCTTGTGCCTACACAATTTTGTACAATGTTATACCTACACATCCTGGGCATCTATACGTCGGGACGGAAGACGGTCGCAGCTGTACCGCATGCCGGCGAGTGCTAATCGCGGTATTCTTCATAATCTACTTTAGAAGGGAATAAAAACAATGATTTCGATCAACGTATGATGGAATTTAAAGTGTTTATTTTTGGCTCGTGTCCACTGAGTAATATGCCTCTCCGTATTACATAGCAGCCTGCCTTTGACCCACAGGCAATTCCCAGGCATCGAGATTACTCATGAGTAATTTCGTCTCTTTCTTGAGGTATATCTGCGGATGAAGGGTGCGCATTAATTGGTCATGAGTTGTGTTAAAGGAAAGTTGTGAATCTATATGCGTACAGTGAAGGGTATTTAATGCGTAACATATGCAAGTATATGTGATACGCAGAATTCACTCTGGCATATGAGCCAGCTAAGTCCGAGGTAAATTGCATAACTATTAACGACATCCGAGCACTCAATTCGGTAAAGAATATGTTGAGCTCAATGCAATCACAAAATAAAGCACAGGAAGCAGATTGACTAGTTTGCTTTCCGTCAAGGTAGTGCAGGAGTGAGCGGAGAGTGGGGGAACTATACCCGCTTTCCGCAAAGTATAATAAATTGAAGCATGCATATAGCCAACCTCCATATCCTAATACACGCGAACATTCTCTACACGAGTTCCGGAGCGACTGGCATGGTTCTACCCACTAACGACACCCTCACACAACCACAGCTATATACGCCTACCTCGTTTGCTTCCTTAACGTTGTATTTTCCAGTGAAATCTAGCGTTTCTTCCATCGCTGGCGTGAGTTCTGCCGGTGTGATCACAGCTACCCCACTGCCAGCCTGCATTCCCGTTTGGTCCTGTACTTGTCCTGCCTGACCTGCTTACAATATCCAGTAAAGAAGTCGTGCATCAATATCTGGCTAAATAGACTGAAAGAAGCAATTGTACAATGAGGTGCTCATGCTTATCTATACGACGCGATGGCCACTGCAAAAGCATCGCGTTTGTATTCGCTGATACTACTACATACGTGAACCTTGTTCAAATCAAAGACAGTACCTTGTTGGTAGTCACCCCACCCATACGCCTGCTGCTGATTCCACTGATTGTATGGATCCTGTTGCCCCCACTGTTGCCCACCCCACTGCTGTTGTTGTCCACCCCATTGATTGCCACCCCCCCATTGCTGTAGATAGTACAAACGGTTAATTATCCCACAATCGGAAATGCCTGCTATAAGCTAGCCAAGACTATATCAATGTGCCGTATACGAACAGTCCACGAAATAGGATTCAGACATAACAGATTCTGCGAGTTGAGTGATATTATTGCATATAGCATGGGCTCATCAAGTAAAGGCAAAACTACAAACTTGAGTATGCGCATAGGGGTATCAAATGCCCAAAAAACTCTCAAGAATCCTCAGGCAACCTCGTTCGCAACAAGTGCCTATAATTTGATGCAGACACATAAATCCTCTCTAGCCAGTAAAGGAGCCCACACTAACATGCCTCACACAATCTCACACTTACCGAATGGCCTCCCATGCCGCCGCCTCCGTCTCTGCGGGGATTCTTGGGGGTGGCTTCTCTCACTCGTAGTATTTTACCTCCGCATCCTACGGCACCATGCATGCGTGTGATAGCGTCTAATTGCTCGGCTTTGTCGTAGAATCGTACGAAGCCGTAGCCTTTACTCCGACCGTCGTTTCCTAGATGATGTTGGGACATTGTGTTTTCAGTATTCCATACTAAGCGGTGCAACCTCAGCT
Organism: Sphaeroforma arctica JP610; assembly: GCF_001186125.1. Classification (NCBI taxonomy): domain Eukaryota; class Ichthyosporea; order Ichthyophonida; genus Sphaeroforma; species Sphaeroforma arctica. The sequence continues at coordinate 19,015 of NW_014040164.1, read as the reverse complement.
AGGCAGGCAAGAAAGTTATGTGCCGAGTATAAACATTGTATGTTTTCTGCTGCCATTAGCACCGCCGTTTAAACCGAGGGCTCCAGCGATTGTGACCCCGAATAATGTTACCAACAGGCACAGCATAAACTTCGACATCAACTAATATACACACACACACATA
>NW_014040164.1:17068-18832 GCF_001186125.1 Sphaeroforma arctica JP610 | reverse complement strand
TATATGTATATATGTATATATATATATAAACCTACATATATATACATACATATATATGTATATACGTATATAAATATTTATTATATAATATATATATATATATATATAGCCTCTTTGACTCGAGTAATAAAACGTGCACAATTATTTACCTAACAACATACCGGTGACCACTTTCGCCGTTTTGCAGTTCGGATATGACATTCTGAAGTAAGCCAGCAATGTTCCGTCCGTCACTTCATCGGTGAGCTCACCGACAAAAATAGAATATTCGTCGTGTCTATCGCCGTGACCACCGACTCCTTCCATACCGCCACCTCCCATATTTGACCTTGGGCCTTCATTGTCTTTCCTCTGTGCCCAGCCCAGCCTCCAATGGTTAGAGGGATCCGATGGGTTAACGATCTGACCATTAAGCGCTTGTCGCGCTGCATCGGCTTCTTGGTTGCTGTAGAACTCCACAAAACTGCATGACAGGAAGTCGGGAAGTGAATGAGAATTGGAGGGAAACTTAAATGAATTTCAAAAAATGGATGATATGTGTAGTGTCCTATAAAATATATACTATCTTTAGGCGAAGCGCTATCGTCATTCACACTGTGCCCGTCGCGCGGACAAAGCCAGTAGTCTGCTTCGATATGAACGATTTTCATGATTAGCGGGTAGGAGTCAACTCATTTTATAAAATACGACTCCATGACAGCTATAACGAAGGTTGTATGCTGCTATATGCACACTTGCTTCAGCCCCATTGACGATAACAATCTTCGGAATGTAGATATGCATACAAAGCAGATGTAAGAGCTCGTTAAACATTGACATATACCGGACTTCGATCTGATGGCTAATTTAACTGTAAAGTATACACACGGATGTCGTACAGAAATATGTTTTGCCTGGAACACTAAAAGCACTCTAATCCATTGTGCATAGAAAGCATACATTAACTACCTGACAAAAAGATACGCGCGAATGCGTTCCAGCAAGAATAAATAGAAATCAGGTCATAAATATGCTACACTAGATTCGGCGATGCCAAACAACCACACAATTATGTAACGGTGGATTCTGCTCTTGCAAAGCCAACAACCTTTCGAAAATACAATGAGAGATAACGAAGTGTGTAGATCAGAGCCCATATTGGGGATATGTTCTTAGGGGTATAAGATGTCAATTGTGATTCAATTTTGGTTTTGAGATGTCAATAAATCCACTTAGTTATAAATTCAAATCACATGTAATAGGTACACATGTACTAGATTGCACTTGCATTTCTGGGTATGAACTACGTAAGGAAACGATACAGCCATTCTTGCAGATAAACAATGGAGCCAGTGTTCATTCAGTTGTACATTTTTCTCCATACGCAAATAAGGATGCACGCTTGCAGATGGTAGGCAACTAAATCTATTCTTTGATCGTACGTCAGATGCATGAAGCATTTAGTGAACAACCTGCACACAAACCAGTATGTGTATTATTGCTATTCTGAGTGTGTGGGGAGGAAACGGGCCAAGTACATGCCGAAATTTGAAAGAGTCCACCCAACCGCCGTCCCAACATACTGCACAAAGGTACACTGAAGACTCATTCCAATCAACACACAGCCATAACAAAATACATTCGCCCTGGAAAAGTCAGTTGTATGAGGACTCGATCCACATACACAATCATCCATATATATATATATATGTGTGTGTATATATATATACATACATATATATATATATATATGTATACATATACATATATATATATATATCTATA
>NW_014040164.1:6842-14129 GCF_001186125.1 Sphaeroforma arctica JP610 | reverse complement strand
ATATATGTATGTATCTATATATATATATATATATATATGTATGTATGTATGTAAGTATGTACGTATATATGTATATATATGTATGTATGTATGCAGGTATGTACGTATATATATATATATATATATATGTATATATTATATTTATATTTATTTATATATGTATATATGTGTGTGTGAGTGAGTGTGTATGTATGTATGTATGTATTTATATTTATATTTATTTATATATGTATATATATGTGTGTGTGAGTGAGTGTGTATGTATGTATGTATGTATGTATATGTATATGTAAATTCGTTTATGTTATTTTATTAAGCGATTTTATGTGTATGGATGATTATTTGGCATGGTTGTGTGAACAAGCCTTCTCTGGTGTTCGAGTTGTCAGTGATGGTTGTTGGGTGTGGTGACACATAGTTACTGTTGTATCTATGTGGTTTGTGCTGCGTAGCAGTGATTGAGATTACGAAACCAGTTGCGTGCTTGCCATCTTCTCTTGGAATGTGTCGAGATTGAGTTGATGTATAACGCACACATACCTACTGGAGATACATAGTGTCGCTTTGGACTACTGATCACCTTTGACCTCTAATATCGCAGGCTCACTATGTACGTATGCGGTACGCTCCTCTATTTGAATTTGTTACGGAAGCCTTCGGTGATTATTGCGGAGACATACGATACAACTCTCGAACAAACAATATACTGTTCATCTGTCGTTTGGATAGTTTTGTCTGCCAGTCCTATGCATATCATGAATACCTTTGCAAGATCCCATGTGTCATGGCTTTTCACTGAATGATAGAGTTTAACGTTTGCGGATACTTGCAGAACATACAGCAAGATATAATGAATATATATATTATTCCCTACAGGCACATGGACTCTTGACGTAAAAGAACAAACACAAGGAATCATCGAGAACATCCAATCGATCCTATCGGAAGCAGGCGCAGATTTGAGTCATGTTATCGATGTGACTGTATTCCTCACCGATATGACGCACTACAAGGGTTAGTATTGTGTTTACCTCATTATTGCTTTCTTGCAGCCGTGAGGTTAAACTTGTAGTCAGCCTACCTAGTGTGTCGGGGTAAAACATTCACATTTATAATTCTGTCCCAAAGCCAAATATATCTAAACACTCGAGCAAGAGATCAACCAATGCTTTGCATCTATCTTAGTTGTGTTCTCCACCATCGACTTTGTTTTGGATGGAAATAGGAGGACTCTGGATTATGACATTAAGGTTAAATCATTTCAAATTTTGAGGTGATTCAACCTTAACTAAATAAGCAGTGATTGCTGGGTCTCGCGGGTGCACGAACCCTTTGTAAATTATTGGAATACAATCTGAACAGAAGTCGAACACCTTCCGCCACAGATATGCACTCAGTAATGAACTATTTTATTAATGCTTAAATTCTCTCTTTTTTCACCACAGGCATGAACGAAATTTACAATAAGTTCTTCGACCGTGATACTGGACCCACACGCACGTGTGTGGCCGTGAAAGAACTGCCCCACCCTAATCTGCTGATCGAGATCAAAGCTCAAGCTCTCGCACCCGTTCAAAGCTCTTAAAAGTGTCACCCTGACTTTTCATCTGGCGTGGGGTATAGTTTAAGATTGTTTCCACAAATTGATTGTGTTCACACATTGTACATTGGAGCAATCAGTTGTGAACTCCCAGTTTCTTCATTCCTCGACACCTGGGGAATTCATCCTGAGACACAAAAGCGGTCAACTTAACATACTCGGCATTGTACCTCGTCATAATAAGAATATATATAGCAATCGGCGATGGCTTGAGGCTACATGGTAACACCCATGCTCGCCTATGTTGCTGTCATTGCTGCACAAGGATACAATACTGCAGATGATTTTAGTCGTGTGATGCACTTGAAAGAGCGTGATCGATTTCAGCTGCCCTGACCTTGGCCCAGCATGATGCACCGTGTTTCCTGCTATAAATCACTGGCCATGCCAGTTCGACGCGAATGGCTTGTACATGATGATGTGGAAGTTTGTGCGCCATGCTCCGCAGTAAGTTGGTGCGCCATGCTCCGTAGTAAGTTGAATATGCTGTGCCATTAAAGACGAAAATTCCCCATTTAGGAAAATTACAGGTGTTGCTAATATAACCGTTAAGCTCAGTTGTTGCGTTGCCTACGATTTATCGGCCTAATTTTGAAGTAAGCAACACAAATCATTTAATTCATGTGTAATTCATGAGTAGGTACGTGGTAATTAAATTCAAATTAAGCAACTTCCATTGATGTCAGGAAATTTAGTTAGTGACATCGCGTATTCTGCCAACGACCTCGTCTTTTCCAAGGATCATCATGACCTCGTAGATACCGGGAGATGCGGTGGTGCCAGTCAGAGCTGCTCGCAGGGGCTGTGCGATGTTTCCAAGCTGTTGTAATCGGACATCAACAGTCAATATTAGCAATTGAGGCATAGTATTGTATTCATATCAAAGAATCTAGATGTGGGCTAAAGATTAGCAGTGTGCACCCTGCAATATCATACGATAAAGGAGTGCCTTGCACTCCTCTCGAGGTGCTCCACTCAAATATGTTCTCTATTGAGGTCACATACACCCAAGTTCCTAACTCACATCCTCAGTACCGTGGCTTCCTCGGAATAATCTTGCTTCACGCGTCCTATACTACCGTGTGGTATCGGTGTACTCTGCACACCTTCGAGCACACCGATACAACATGGTAATATAGGACGCGTGATGCAAGACTATTTCGAGGATGTGAGTCAGGAAATTAAGTGGTGTTAGGCACATCTCACTACATCTCCTCACAGCAGCTTCGATCATTGGTTTCACAGTCGATGTCTCACTGTACGCTTCTAGTTAGCAAAAGTTCTAATTACTCAAAAACGGAGGGAGAATCATATGGGCATGCTGCACCACCGTTTGCAAATATCCAATAAACGAAATGAAATTTCAGTGTCCTACCTTCAGCTCTTTGGCCTCAGCCTGTGCCTTTATCAATGTCTCAAGGCCAGCCTCTGAGTAATCAGAAGTACCTTCGATCTCAGCTACAAGATCCCTGAGGATGTCTTTACCTTTATCGTTCAATTGCTTCTCAGCTGTTGAAGTGAAAGATATGAGCATGTTAGATATCAGAAAACACTCGTTGAGAAGAGTGCATTTTGAGGAACAGACAGAATCACAGACACTTCAGGTTAGATCTTTCAAAATAAATTGTAGCTAGCAACCTACAAGTCCGAGCTCGCATAATTATCACTTATGGTATACACGTATACACATAACACGATATGCGCAAATGTGCCCTACGATCCACCCAAATCTCAATACACGACAGCCAATGCCCGTCGGCACGGAAAGATCTAGACATCGCCACAAGTACAATCGAATTACCTTTTTTATCGAATGAAAGCGGTCGCGTTGCGTATAGGAAAGAGCCTGCGGTGGTGAACTGGGGAATCGTCTTTGCTCGTGGCACCAGCAATGGCAGCGCCTCCCGAAGACGGTCCTCCTATTGAAATGGACAAAAATAATCAAGTATTATAGATGTATTTCGTCGGTTGTGATTAACTAAAAAAGAGTATGACATTTCAGTCGAATGTTCGATGCTCACCTACAACGGTGCAAGGATGCCGGCTCAGCTCTAGGCGCCTACTAAATACACAATATTCGGGAGCATCTACATACGTACCGCATGCAACATGGAGCATACGCTGCTAAGCCCAAACACATCGCTATTTATGCGGTAGTAGTAGTCTCGACACAATGGTTACATATCCAAAACTTCGCTTGCCTGTAGCATTGAAGGACCAAATACACGCACACAGCATCGCAAACATACTCCGATGGTCGCTAGCTCCGGACAGTTCTTAAGAATAATCTTAACGAGATCGTTAGTGGGATAGTCGCGGATGTAAGTTCCGTTCATTGCTTCCAGGTTCTTGAAGTCCATGGTGGCAGCGTGCTTGGTGCAGTCTGCAATGTCAAACCACTCGATCATCTGCTCCTTGGTCATGATCTCGTCATCGCCGTGACTCCACGACATGCGAGCCTGTGAGTTTAAGTGCACTGACATGATGAGCGGTAAATTCATCGCACAGGTCGCTGCAGCATTTCTCACTTTTTGTTATTCCGTATTCTTGTGCATTTGATCTCTATGGTATTAGGCGGTGGTGAAGCACGAAAGGTCGACATAGTCACGAAAATTTGATCAACGTCATTGCTCAATTTTAACGTGTAAACCAGATTCCTTGGATACACTTCCGAGTACTGTTCACATGTCTGTCGAAACACAGTACCTGAGCATAGCACAAACACACATTTCGTGTGTAGATGTATGCACAACAGGTCTGTCGCGTCACAATATGCACCCAGACCTCGCAAATACTTGCAAAAAGTATACATTGGAAGACAACTACAACAATTACAACAGCAAGAAACTGTTAAACTAAGCATACCAGGTAGTTAAACAAGGCTTCCGGTAGGTATCCTAAGGACTCGAATTCTTCCAGACCGGTAGCACCATGGCGCTTGGACAGCTTCTTTCCATCAGTGCCGTGAATGAGAGGAATGTGCGAGAAGACGGGGGGTTCCCAACCACACGCCTGTAAAAATTGATAAAAGAATAATGTTTCTAAGTTTATAAACGATCCAGTGGGAGGTCGCTATAATATGAGATGTATTCCGCACGATCATTCGCGTTATGGCTCACCGCTATACATATATCACAGTAGTCGACAAATTAAACCGCTCAACGCTGCCAAGGCGGAAAAGCCGTCACATAATGTTCTCAGCAGCCATACCCTGTATATTTGTAATTGGCGGGCGGTATTTGTAATGTGATCAGACCCTCGGATGACGTGAGTGACATCCATATCATGATCATCCACGACCACAGCCAGCAAATAGATGGGCTTCAGGTTGGAGCGCAGAATAATCAGATCATCTAAAGTTTCATTTTGGTGGCAGACGTTTCCCTGTGTGTTGAGAAGACAAGTAAGTCAGAGCAATCTCGGGTGTGCGAGGGGTATATCGCACGCCATCCCTTGCCCCAGGACTGATATTTAAAGTAGAAGTAGAAACTCAAGTATAACGAGGCAGTTTAGTTGCAACAACCAGATTGAGACACTCATAATACCAGATATACATGAAGCCTACTCAGACCTGAGCAAGATGCAAACGTGAATGAATACTAATGAACCATACTTGGACAAGATCGTCCCACTGAGTATCGCCAGTCGCCTCACTCCTGAGACGGATGACGGGTGCGACGCCGTCAGGGTGTACGTAATCCTTGGGCAGATCACGACATATCCCTGGGTACCTGTCACAGATATGATATTTCCATAAGAATTATACTCGCACCGACAGGCAGTGCTTAGATTGATTGCGATATTATATGGGGTAGTGATTGCATAGTCTCGATCGCATCACATACTCTGTGTACAATATTTGAACGTAAAACAGATTTATACAGCTCAGGTATACTTTACGTATTATATAGAGGCGAAGACTCCGCTTTCATTAGCAGTGCGAAGAGCGTATGGGTTGACGAAAGTGTCTTTCATCTAACACGACTCTCCAATATCTGTTATTAATATTGGGATGTTAACGCCCAATATTATAATAAAAAATATACAGGTGGAATAACCTCTCAAATTGCAAGTTGGTTGTACAAGCAACTTCCAAAAGGTCTACTTATTTAAGGCAATCTATACAGTAGACATAGAAGTTGCAGGCGGTGTGCCAATAAAAGCTCTACTCTGGTTTTTGTTAGTGTTCGATTCGAATCACCCGATATTTATATCTCTATTGCTTCCCGAGTACATTTCTAAAAACAGTACTCTTACTTCACATACACTGAACTGTTTAAGCACTGGTAAAGATGGCAAATACAGCTATGTGAAGAGTACACTTGTTCTTGCCAGACATGCACGGCATTACCTGAAAGGCTTCTTCGCCTTCTGGAACTCTGCACGGAGTTCATCTAATTTCTCCTTTGAGCAATAACACTTGTAGGCTTTGCCCTTTTCTACCAGGTCCAGACCGACTGTATACACAAATAATAGCAAGAGTGAAACAGAACTTAAGTTGACTCCAAAAACAGACTTAAACACACGCTTGCTATCGAGCGCGTTATTGCCATAATTGAGCAGGATGCTAGTCATATTGGATACAACAAAGTTTACATCTGGCATTGATAGTACATAGAAATTTGCTCTGACACGAGCAGGTCTTGATGCAATGAACAAATGGTATTGAACTGGCGACGCAGTGAACAAATGGTATTGAACTGGCGATGCAATGAAGAAAACAACATGAATGATCGATGTTTTTCTTCAAAGCCGTGGATTAAAGCTATATAAAGGAATATACTAGAGATAAAAGCATAGTAAAAATCCCTCACATATCATCTCGTGACAAATACCACATCACGCCCATCTCCTATCGATTCAGAAAGTGACTAAAGAGCCAAAGAAAAATCTGTCTAAAATCTAACACCAGCCCTCTGTAACTCTGAGTTCTCAACATCAAGCTGCACAATACTAGAAGTACTTACAATTCATTGCAAGATCGCACGCTAACTATTTCTGTCCTGTATCGTGATAGTGGCGTGTAAATCGGCACTGTTGACAGCAAACAGCTCGCTACATACCCTCCTGATGTCTATCACCACGCGCACTTTGGCGAGTGATTTCACTATCGTGATTGAGTCCCAACCATTTCATTCCCTGAATAATGGCCTCCACGGCTCCTTCGTTATGCCTGTCCGCGTCTGTATCCTCAATACGTAATAACATCTTACCTGGAAGCGAAATGGGGATTCATCGTTCAGATTATCAGACAAGAGGAAAAACTGTTTCGCCGTGAAACAAGAAACAAGAAACAAGATTTAGGTAACTCTTTGATACCACGCGCCTTGAAAACTAAAATATAATTGATAAATCTGGCTGCACACAGGGCAAATAAATTCAGCCCCTTGTAAAAATTCATGAGAATTAAAGCTACTTGTTAGCCGAAAGATAAAACAACCAGCGCATATTCTTTCAATTTGGTAAATTGTGTAACGATATCGAACATGCAGGGCTCAAGTCACGAAGCAACCCATTTCAAAGTGTAGAATACAGCATTGCTATGAAGATTCAAGTGAAATAAAAAACAGCCACACGACATATGTGTAATATATATATATATATATATATATGTGTGTGTGTGTGTGTGTGTGTGTGTGTGTGTGTGTGTGTGTATGTATGTATAATATATATACATATATATGTGT
>NW_014040164.1:5390-6822 GCF_001186125.1 Sphaeroforma arctica JP610 | reverse complement strand
TGTGTGTGTGTGTGTGTGTGTGTTGTGTGTGTGTGTGTGTGTGTGTGTGTATGTGTGATCAATATTTTCAAGGATTCTCTGCATACGTATGTGAGATCCACATACTTACCTCCGCAGTGCTTAGCATATAGCCAGTTGAAAATCGCGGTACGTGCACCTCCAATATGAAGGTATCCGGTCGGCGACGGCGCAAACCGAGTCACAACGGGTTTACTGGAAAGTGACATTTTGCAATTGTTTCTTCAAGCGCACGACTACGAGGATGGTACACTGGTATTGTAGCAGACGTCAATACCAAAAGAGATATTAATTTATACATACATATATACAATATATGCATAAATGTGATTTTTTTTTATATTATTGATATTTCCACACATCCCGCGTGAGAGGTTGCCGTTGATTGATTGTTCAAAAATAACGATCCAGTTCGGTACTGTGTTCGATGACGCGCCCATTTTGGCCCCTACTCCGAGTAGTATCGAGTATCGACTCTTCGACTGAGTCAAGTGTCAACTCCAACCCTCAGGCCCCAGCCCACTTGTACACGGGTACAATTTAAAAGTTAGATGTAAACGCTTTGTGCATTCGATTTTAGTACATAAATTACTGCAATACAGTACGTCAATAACTACATACTCTCTCTCTCTCTATTAGAGTCATAGACTCATACAGGAGTCAGGAGGTCGGGGGTCAAAAGGATAATATGTAATTTTAAAATAAAAGCAATCGACCAATTATAAAAACGTATACTTATGTAGCACATACATAGACATTTTGTAAAATAGTAACATACTCTCCCTCTCTACTCTGCTAGAGTAGTAGTTAAATAGTACATAGCTACTCTCTAGTAGTTCTCGATCAACTATATATTTTAGTACAGTCCTCGTAACTTGTCAACTTTTTAGTTGTCAAGTTTGATAAATGTTAACTTTTCATCTCGTGGGGTACATATTTATTTTTCCCTTGTTTAGGTGGTCCATACAGTGGTGTCATCTAATTTTGATCTTTCCATTGGTAATAAAATCAATATGTAAAGGCCTGAAACCAATAAAACTGATCATTTCATTTTAAGCCGTGGCGTCATAGCAACACCCACGTTTGATTTCTGATAGTAGTAATCGTACCAGAAAAGCACACAAAGTACAGACAGAGCCTCCAGTATACATACACAAATAGCGTATCATACACCCAGCCACAACCATGCATAAAACAACCAAACACAAGTATAAAGAGTTAGATATTGATGCGAAGAATGAGCTGATAAAGGCTGTCAAAGACAGTGGGTGGAGTTTCGACAGAGATTCGGTTGCAAATACGAAGAAAGAGCTATAAGATCAACGTCGAAAGGGTATGGTGTTCTTACCAAGGAAGATAAAGGACCAACACTGACACTGTTTTATTTTAGAAGGCTATGGACACAGATGAATGA
>NW_014040164.1:0-3894 GCF_001186125.1 Sphaeroforma arctica JP610 | reverse complement strand
AATTTACATTTATTCGTATACATATATATGTGTCTGTGTCTGTGTCTGTGTCTGTGTGTGTCTGTGTTTGTATGTGTTTGTATATATATATATATATATATATTGTATGTATGTTACATTGTGTGTGAATATCAGTGTTAGAAGTATATTTGTTGCAAGTCTTATTCACTTTGGGCCGTGTGTCGCCTCCTCTTCCTGTATCCAGTATATAGTGTTCCCGATTTACCTGGGCGACTGAATTTTGGAAAGAGTATACAAACGCTGGCCGAAGAAAGGTGTAAACCTCTAGAGACTTACCTTAAAGTTCTATTATTGGAAAATGATCAAAGTGTCATCTCGAACCCACATATATCTGCGTTCTTAGACCTCCGAGATCGATTGAAGGTATGCGGCCATGTGATTCGTTGCTATTGTGTTCGAACATACACTTAGTGGAATGTGTGTATATCCTTTACTTCAATTCTGTCATTTTTTTCCGGCTTCCTATATAGCGCTGTCCAGAATTGTCTCGTCGGAATATACTTCTAATTCACCTAACATTGCGAGATCTGCTGAGGCCTTGCGACACAGTTTACTTATTTGTCCAGAGCGTATATATATAACTAGGTTCTGGATCAGTTTTAACTTCAATAGATTGGATATGGAACTTTCTTTGTGTTTTGAATTCGGCTTTTTTTCCTCGAGTTACTGACGTGGCCAGTGCATTTCTTCTTCGCAGACCAATATAAATCGCTCAGATACATGGAGTGGCGAGTGCGAAGACCTTCTGAACCTAGCAAATGAAATAGCAGCTAATATAACATGTATGTATGCTGCTATTATTTTGAATATCATTACGTACCTAGAGCAAATTTGATCATACTATGAGCCAAATCAATATTCATGGGAAAAAAGTTTTTCTTGCATGTGTTTTTTTATATTGCGAATCGGGATTGGTTTCATCTAGTAAGGTATTTACACTCGGGACGTGCATTAAATTCTTCTATGAGAATACTGTGTATAGGCCTATCCGACATCGTTTATACGCTTACAAGTATTTACGCAAGTACTCATGTATGCTCTCAACTTGCCAGCTGCTCGTAAGCGTGATTTTTCTCATGTTTCGTTCGGCTACTTTACAAATTTTTTGTTGGACCACAGATGTTGTGTCATTTGCTAAATTTACGATGGTGCACTACACGAGCAAAGACTACATCAATATTTTTAATGACGAGTTTAGATTAAGTGTTCAATTGTATTTGATTTCTCAGCAACATGCACATTTGTTCTTTACCACAGCACGGAACACATATCGGACACAACATAAGAAGGACGACCCTGAACTGGTGCGTAATCTCCGAGGGAAATTATCAAATATATCAACCAAGTCCAGGTCGCTGGCACGTGTACTTGAAGGGGCCGCATCAGAGTTGTAAGAATTTATATTCACTTCCAAATTACCCTTATCGTATACCACTGCACAAATTTAATTTACGGTTTTGGTTAATCCGCCTGGATTCGTCTTGCATAAGAATCTGTCTAGGTGATTCATCGTGTGTAACACAGGGTGTAGGTTGTGCTTTTCGTGGTACTGTAATTGCGCGTCGAAGTTTCCTTGACCCGTCAGTTGTGATAGATGATTTTTGTTTTAAACTTTGAATGACAATCTTACTTTTTTCGTACGAGTGTGTAGATGCACAAACCCAGGTGCTATCTTTAACGCGGCCATAAGTTAGAGGTTCTTATCAGTACCGTAGAGGTATATAACGAAAACTTTCTTTCCCGAGGAGTTATAATTTATATATGATTTTGTTCTATCTTCTGGGAGAGCAGGACAGAAGCCGAACTCATTAGGAGGCAAAATAGTTTAGACTTGCTGCGCAGTCGTATTGTGGAGCTTGAGCGATTAGAACGTGCGGAAGGCGATGAAGTTGAGGATAACAGAGCGCAACGGTATTTTCATACAGATATAAATGTTTGTTTTTTGTTCTCGTTGAAAAGTCCAACTCTTGCGGTGGTATCGACCTATCAGTTTGAATCTGAGATTAGGACCGATAATCGCGCTATATCGGAGTACGTGTGTCCATAGGAATTGCGTATGGTGGAGGGACTTGGGCCACGAGGCGATGTAGGAGATTCTAGCACGAGGCAATATGACTGTCCCTTCTTATACGCTTCCGCATGTTTGTTGTATGTGCTAATAATTTGACTTGATAGAAGAAAATTCCATAAATTTGTTGATCATGTAATACATGAAATGGACGATTGTTTTTCCAAGTTCTTCGGTACATCATTGTCTGTCCAGGTAGAGCTCATCTTTTTATCAAAGCGTGTATACTACACGAATACGCAAGTACATTGCGGTGGTGGAGATTCTTCGCCAAGCAGACAGTATCATGAGTTTGTGCGTCCTGAAATCGCGAGGATGTTAAACGTAGAAAGTGTAGCGACAATACACCCCTGGCCGAGAGTATATGCAAACGACAAATTGAGCGCCGAAATTTTTTTGGATTCACTTGCACATACCGTAGTATGAGCGCTGGACACGCATAAAGGGGGGGGGGCTGGGGGCTAAGCAACACGTACACGCTGTTTCACAAGATATTATCATCGCCTGGGTAGCGGCTGCAATGTATATGGCGCGTCCCTGGTGGTTATTGACCCTGACACTTCGCATATATTCCACAGATCAGAAGTACCCGACCGCAATAGAAACACCCCCCGTGGTCGAGTTTGGGGAAAGGAGACTGAAGCGACTAAAGGAAAGACTACACATGAAGTCGTCGACGTAAGTATACTATCATTCATGCTACTTAGATGCGTACTCTTGTGGGCTGTGCGTTGAATTATGTTCGATTGCCGCTCAAGGGTTATACTTCCTCTCGACGTGAACTTTGATAGAATTTGCTAGTCATGGGCAAACATGTACGATAAAGTGGCCATTTTAGTTCAACTCTTCAACTTCAGATCGTATTTTTTACTCAACCTGCTTCCTTTTTCTGCCCTTTTTTTTAATAAAAAATTTATAGCTTCAACGTGATGTTATGGCGGCACAGGATGCTGGATTAGATCGACTAGCTGAAGTCGTTCAGCGTCAGAAGCACGTGGCATCTGCTATCGGCAACGAATTAGGTACTCTATAATAGTGAAACATTCGATGTATAACGTGTATGTTATTCTCCCGGTTTGTGTCTGTATGTATAATGTTTAAACTTGACTCGTCTGATGTATAAAATAGTAGCGGCCTGTTATGACAACGCCGTATAGCAACTGGGCTGAGTGTCTCGAAGCAATTCAATTTTCTGCCAATCTCTAAACATATAAATCAGTAATACCAGGATTCGAGTGGTGATACCCTCTCTACGATGCTGGCATGACTTGTCTTTACTAGGTGGGTCAAGGGCTAATTGGTTATTTGTTTATCGCAGATGAGCAAAACCGACTTTTGGAGGATCTGGATGGAAGAGTCGAGCGGACACATGGACAATTGGCAAACACCACCAAGCGCGTCATGAAGCTACTCTGATAATGCCCTCGGTGTGAGGGTTATAGGCATTGTCTGCTTTTCGCTGCTGTTTGTCAATTAACAGTAACGAATAAATATTATCTAAATAGACTTTCAGTATGAAGAGTCTGAAGTAGTCACAGCAACGAAGATATTCTCATTTCAGTCCTCTAACTGCTCCTCTCAATATAAGCTATATAAAAATTGGCATCTCGATGTTAGAGCGATATCATACTGAGTCGATTAATTAACCACATGCTAGACTAGCATCTATTAATTTCTCTCCCATGTGGGGAAATCTGTGGTTGAAATCTTGAGGCCAAATATATGCTAGACTCTGCCAATGTCAGCGTTTAAAGTATCCTGAAATAGAAAAAACACATCCACGTACCCTCCTATATATATATATA
>NW_014040165.1:76534-78442 GCF_001186125.1 Sphaeroforma arctica JP610 | reverse complement strand
TGCACATCGTCCAAAATATATAATCGACTGCAGGTCGAAGCTGGTGACGTCGATATTGCACACCCCAAAACCACACCGATCGTACTTAAACAAGAATACTGTTAAATCGGTACATATCGCGAACTGCAAATTTCTTGGTCCCCGCTATCGCACCACCCAGAGAGGTGTATTGAGTTATGATGGGTTGCCAACAAAGGGGGCTGCTCACACCGCTGAATGCTTATAATACAACCTTCAACCGTGATATATATTGCCGATCCCAAATCCAGACTATGCGGCGCCAAAATTAATCAATCCGCAACTGCTACAGAAGAATCGGCTTTCACTATTCACTTGACTATACTCACCATGATATCTGACGGAACAGATTTGATATGCGAAGCCAAATCGGTTTTCTCGGCCGTTGATTGCTTCCTGATGCACTCCTCTATCGTCCGCCGCAACCTATGCGTGCGCAAGGGTTCTGATCTTTTGATCTGAAAGTATAAATCAGAATTGGAAGGTATGGATCTTTAGGAAATGGGGTTTCTTCATTCTGAGCGATACAAGGATTAGCGGAGTCCGTTAACTACATCTTGAACCCCCGGGCTACAAATAGAATAGCAGCCGATAGTTCAGTATGCAGTCTGAGAATATAAATCAACAATAGAGTGGGATTCCAGCACCGGTCCAATAACAGAGCCATCGCGATAGAGCATAGCACTCGGTACCACATGAGTGAACCTTTGACCACTCTCAGCCACCAGCAGTTGTAGGTATAAGTTTGAAAGAAGGGGGGTTCATGGTGTGCCTGATACGCTAAGGTGCACTCCGTCTACGCATGTGTTGTTTTCTCGTATCTCACAATATGTATACGTAAACAATCCGTAAACGGGACAAACATAACTGAATAAAGCTGGTCTTGGTCCCACCTCATAGAATATACGTATGTAATAGGCACACAACATATAATACACGTATAAAACTGTTGGACCTCGCAATAAGTAAAAGCATGCGATATGCAAACACAACGCACACAGCGGATACAGCTACGCCTGGTAGTATTTCGCAACACGCACACATATACATCACATAAACGGGCATAACCACACACACCGGTGTGGCATAGAAAGTACACCGAACTGTACCTTGCTCTTAGACGCCTCCAATCGCAGGGGCAAGCGGACGCTCACGCACTGATCTCGATGTGTCAACAAGAAGGTATCGGCACTATCTGAGCTGAGGAATAACTCGTCAAGCATCAGTGCACACTGAATCTCATTTTCGCCCACCGAGGGGACGGTAGTGGTGAACTTGGTCGTGTTGTAGGTGACGACCAGCATCAGGTCGTAGAGGAAGAAGTGGCATACCTACAAGAAGGAGAAGGGAAGTATGGAGTTGGGTTTAGGTTTTGCGAGGTCAATGCGAGATCGGTGTGATGTACAGGCTCGGATAGATAGTGAGAGTGGACACTGACTGGATTGTGATGCAGAGAGGCTGATTTTAAAAACAGACTTCAAAAATAGTGAACACCCCAATCTGCAATCTATACAACCAACCCACGCTTAAACACGGCAAATATCGCTTGTAAGAGGTCTTAAACAGTTCATGTTCTTACCTTGAATGTCACATACACTGTGATTTGGATAGTCGTTATGTATACATAGGCTGCACTGTCCACCACAAACAAACAGGAAGTGTGGGCTATCTCATGCACACCAGCTTCTGTCAGAACTCGGACTAGGTCCGGGGACGGTGGATGTGACCTTAAGATACAATACACCCACAATACATATACAATATACGTACATAGAAGTATATGTATATATATCGTAGTCAACAACGTGGCCACGCACTTCCGCTCCGGGTATGACAGTCGTAATCCCATGTAAAGGCGAGGCAGAGTCCAGAAACAAATCAACGACATGC
>NW_014040165.1:70623-76047 GCF_001186125.1 Sphaeroforma arctica JP610 | reverse complement strand
ATACATAATAATACATACATACATACATACATACATACATACATACATACATACATACACATATATATATAATATATATATATATATATATATATATATATATACTCACCCACAGACACAAATAAATATATATTGCATAATTACCTGGCCGGTCACTTTCGCTGTGGTATTGCTGGTTGATATCTCATGTATAAACAGCCTGCACGGTCCATCACAGATGAATACCATGCGTGGCTTATCCCTCGCTCGCGTGTTCCGAACTGCACTCGGACTAGGCACCGGGGAAGGTGATGGGGACCTCATATGCGATGTATAGGCATTCGAGGGCACATGGACATAGCTCATTTGGGTGCCGTACGATTCGTGCGAGGAGTTGTTCGAATGGTTTGAAGCTGGTTTGAGGTTCGGGTTCTTGGAGATGGGCATGGGGCTGGTATCCATCCGACGCACCGGCTGTGGTGGTACGGAGGGATCGTTTGCGGAGAGTAGGGCCGCTGCGATCCACCTAGGTGTGGGGCATACAATTGGTTGGAGAACGATAGGTTGACAGAGCCAAATGACTTTGCATTGAAGACCGTAGTTGATGGGCCATTACAACTGATGTGTCGTCAAGGGGTATCAAAGTACCAGCGCCATGCGCGAGGACTTGAAGTAATCTCGCCTCTCCATGCTACAAATGCACACAATAATGTTCGTGTACTACACCACCGGGTGATCAAGCATTGCACAAGCAGCAGAGTACGATTAGGATATCAACCCGCATAAGCCCATTCCAATACATATGATGAAAGCTAGCTGAGCGATGCGAAACAAGCGGAGCGGTACTGTCGCCACTACAACCGTTTGCAACAACACCAGATATCAAACGGGAACTAAGATCAGCAGATGCCGACTGTCCACTACAACAGAATAACAGTCTAGCAAATAACGGGACACCATTCACAACCGAAGATGAAGCGGATTGCAATGCTTCACAAGCCTCACTCAGTGTTACCATAACATACGCACAGGTCCGATGGAAACAACTACATACTATAGGGCCATATATATATATATATCATGCAAAGCTGGTGGAAAGAACACTGTCCCAAACTCAAGCCTCGTGACTACACACCTTCGTGCTTCGTAGCCAGAGCTGACGGCAAATATATGGGATGTCATATCAGTGAAGACTACCTCGAATTCACATCGCCCTCCTGATTTAAGTAGACAGTCGCGTAAGTATGAGGAACAATTGGAAATGGATTGAAACAATGCTTGTGACATACCAGGCGCCAACACACGGGTACAATTAATAGATTTGTCAGGCCACAGGCCACAGGCGCACTCTCTAAGTAATATATAACTCTCCAAGAAACACCTGGTAGGATAGCGATAGCTACCTGAAGTATATCTCAGATGCTACACTGTGGGATCAAAGGTACATAGCACCCAACGAATGATACTTATCCACCGTCTCTTAATTAATACTACTTAATTTTCTTAACATATCTTAATTTTTTTAATAGTACTTAATTTTTTTCTCAATATTACTTAATTTTTGAATGGTACTAAAATTTCTAGGTTTATATACGTAATAATGGGCCACAGATCAACAACCCACGACAATGTGAACGTTCAAGACCTTGTGTGTTAAATCTAGTTCTACCACCCGTATCCTCTGATGGCGCGAATACCCACAATCTTGTACACTCAATACACTTCTACATACACATGCTACACAGACCCTATGGATATCTACAATGCCGTATACGCAATACAACTCTGCACAACACATACCGCTGATCCACTGGCCAGGAGGATAGCGTACACTTTGAATAGTCTTTGAATATCGGGCTGCGGTCATATGTCCGTCCACATGCTCTGAACGTTGCAGCTCGCCATTCTTGTACACGCACACACCGATCTCCTTCCATGTTGCAACCTGAAGTACACCATAATCGAATTAGTTGTTGCACCGATACACGATTTTACATGATTAATGGATCGGTTTATCGAATTTAGCTGCATTATTGTACAAAACTGGCACACACGAGCCAATCCCCTTCCATATTGCAATTGAACTAAATGTCGACATTCGATATTCTGCAATGAATGAATGTATCTCCGGAGATTGCACTGTGGTATTAGGACAAAAGTGTACTATGAATGAATGTATCTGCGGAGATTGTACTGTGGTATTAGGACAAAAGTGTACTATGAATGAATGTATCTGCGGAGATTGCACTGTGGTATTAGGACAAAAGTGTACTTTGAATGAATGTATCTCCGAGATTGCACTGTGGTATCAGGACAATAGTGTACTGTGCGACCCGAGTATACTAACTTCTCAGAGGTATCCGACATGCCAATAAAGAATTAGAGACCATCTGCAGTCAACAACAGACGGTTTGAATTGAATTTTCTACCGATATTAGGCCCGAATTCGTTCGGTATACAAAACATAGTATCCGGCTTAAGTGAACCTCGCATAAACTAGAGTATTCATTGGCCAGTCCGATTGTGTACTAAGATGTCACAATCGCGTGTGTGTAAGTGCGCGAGATAACATCCAGAATACGACCTGCGACCACTCAGCGTTCGAGACAATATTGCCCGCACTCCAGAGCCAATCTAGCCCACAGAGGGTAGCCTCCTTCCAAAGTGCGACCGGAGTCTATGACTTAAAGGACACACACAAAGTATGTCGATACATAGCTTGATACAACATGCGCTTACGCCAGCCTTTCCATGGCACATGGTATGACTACACTGGTTGTGTAGCGGTAGTCGGTGCATATGGTGCCTTGTACAGCATAGAAACAAGACATACATGCATGCATAAGGTATATGTACATATACGACACAACAATCCCAGTACGTGGAAGTGTTCAAGCTAAAGTATAGAGATGGCCACGGGCCCACACAGCGACGAATATCAATTCGTCACCACCATGGCGCACAAGCTCTGTTCACATATTATATTTCTGAGCTTGTACTGTAGTCTGAACGCACAAGCTCTGTTCCACATATTTCTGAGCTTGTACTGTAGTCTGAACGCACAAGCTCTGTTCCACATATTATATTTCTGAGCTTGTACTGTAGTCTGAACGCACAAGCTCTTTTCCACATATCTCTGAGCTTGTACTGTAGTTTGAACGCACAATCTCTGTTCACATATTTCTGAGCTTGTACTGTAGTCTGAATCGAGACAGTGCCGATGGGCTCAAAGCCGCCGTACGCACATTGCTATACACACTTGCGGTAGTTCTTTGATCGCTTATAAATTGGGTTGCCTCGGGCTGATCGACCGCAATTGCACTGTTATGGTGCCGCAAACCTGCATGAACGTCACAAGCGTCTAACCCAATACGCCTACCTTAAACCGACTGCCCCGGTATTGTACGGGTCCTTTGTACCAGGGAATGTGCTCGGACTGTAGCGCTGACAATCTGCAGTTGTCTATAGACAGTAGAGTGAATGCCTGCCTATGCATATCTTCGGATGCCTGCGCCTCGGCTTGCTCGGGATTTAACGGTTCGTCGGCTGCTTCTGCACAATCGCAACACGACATCAGGCCTTAAAACTACTGAATACATGCCTGGTGACGAACAACACCCACCCCCTTGTCTCTAACAGTACTTAAACCAATACTAGACAGTAAGAATATCACAAGATAATCGCTAAACACATATACTCACGTCTGTTCTCCCTCGTGCTGGCCCGCTTGTCTCTCGAGCTGTGCCTCTGAAACGTAGCTGTCGGCCTGTCATCTACGCTTCCCTCCAGCACTGTAACCGGTGTACCGTTCTCTTCCGCCGGATCACAGGTGCATTGCTCTCCACAGAGTGGTGTGCGGCTCTCGGTAGCCGTGGGTGGAGTAATCTCAGCCCATTGGCTCTTGAGATACACCTGGAGTCCGTGGATGGATGTGTCTGGCTCCATGTTGGATGGCAGAGCTATGGTACGGGAGGTTAAAATAAAAAAATATACCACATTAGGTGATAGATGTTCAGTACTTCAAGAGCGATATATATATATAAAACAAAGATTTCGGTTAGGTGGGTCTTGTTCTAGACTAGCTTGTATGGCATTGTCATGCACTGTAACGTTATTCATATCAGACTGGAATGGAATTGTTGTCTATGTGCATTGTTGAAACTATCCCTCGCGGTCGGCGGATAGAGACGTCTGACTCCGTGTGGGAGGACCGAGATCCGACAAGTGTGATGTAAAATATACATTCAGATCAGTAAAACTCGAGTGTAGTTTGGGTAATACACATCAAGGAGATCTGCTTGCGATCCACAAGTATGGGCAACCGAAACCATACTTGAGGGCAAAACTATGAAGCACAGAGTAGAAGCCCTGATTCCAGGTCTGGACATAATCCTGAGTATCAGTACTGCAAACCAAAAGTCATAACACGAGCGCCGTAGTCTAGCTCATGACAAATGACCGAGAATAAAAAGCCTTGCTAAGATGTACTCTAGTTCCGAGAATAAAAAACCCTTGCTAAGATGTACTCTAGTTCTGAGAAGAAGAAAAACCGTTGCTAAGATGTACTCTAGTTTGAGGTGCACGACCCCCCCCGGGGTTGAAGTGCAGCCGTGCGAGACGCAAAGACCTCGAGCGACCTGATATGCACTTCATGCACCGCAAACGATAGAAGAAAAGATCTGCATCGCTTATAACGGCAGGCAAAGTGGTTTAACGTATACGACATGGCATAGAGAGAAGCCAAAGGAAACTTTTTCAACTCTCAAGCGCGCCCCCCCCCCCCCCCCAAACGACAGCTCGTGCAGTAAATTTACAACTATATCTCTGTAGTCACGCACCTTCCGTATCAGTCACCAGCGCCGGCTCGTCTCTACAGATGTCTTCTAGAGCCGCTCTCAGCACACTATCGGCGCAGTTCAAATCAACAACCGGCTGCACTCGCATAGGGCGTGTGTCTGGATGACTGGCCTCGGAATTGTGGATCTCAAACATGGTAGCTGCTGCGTGGGTGGCTAGGATGACTTTCAGATCCACACCGACTGCCATAGTGGCCGAGGGATCGCCAAATTGCAGGACGAGATCAGCTTCTCGTGTAGATGTGTTCCGGTCAGCTGATGGAGCCTCGTTGAACCCTACGTTCAGCATCTGAATTGCGGGATTGAAGATTAATTTGGAACTACATCGTTCGCGCTTTTGCCGAGCTATTCGTATCGGATACCCAAAGAACCACAGAATAAAAAGGGTCAGGGATATATAGTTTTTCCCACCTAGGCGTAAAGCAATATGAAGTGTGGGAAAGAGTAAACGGTTATCGAATACTTCTGCGTACAGTATAAGTACGTGCAGATATTACCAAAGAATATCAGTTGATGCACAGCCACATGACGACCTACAACACACTATCACTTACAAAAATAAAGATATTTCTATCGGCTAAACAATAAC
>NW_014040165.1:65033-69771 GCF_001186125.1 Sphaeroforma arctica JP610 | reverse complement strand
TATATGCTAGTATATAACATTCATATAAATACATTCCACACTCACCTGACCAAAAAGTCCCCTTCGCACAGTCTTAATCCTGCTGATGGACCACTCTGCCATGACCAGTTCCGGATGGGTGGTGACCCAGTCCACGTCCAGCTCAGTAGGTAAACGTGACAGAAGACATATCCTAGCAGTCGTGACCAGGAAGTATACTGGGCGCATGTTTGTCTTTTGAACGTTCTCTTTGTCCCGTTGTGTGTGCGAAGGGTCGTGTTGCGTGCGGATGGGCGTTCTTCTGGGATTATCGCGCAGTTGCCAACACCGCATGAGTCGGCAAGGGATTTCTTTTGGGACGTTTTTGGAATTTCGGAACTGCTTCTGTAAAGAAAATCGGTAGAAATATGATTAGAGATAGTAGGTGTACCATAGAGAAAGCCGGGCGTGATGATACTGAAATCCATACTCACGCATATGCGTATTAAAAGTTCAAAGAAGACCCGATTTCTTGCACGGCTGAGCAAAACGTTAACTTATTCTCCGCGTAGTACTCAGCCACGAAAGCTACCATAGCGTATCTCATATACTAGGTCATCAATATCCAGATACGTAGAACACTCTGGTACACAAGTCACTTTAGTGCCATACAATTACACTCGTATGTGAACAGTAATGTGATTTTGCCCTTGCAATTAATTTACGGCGGCAGACTACAACATGGTTATACGCCACTAAAAGCACACTACTGCGAAGTAAAACATACTGCAACCTCACCTAACCCCTTACAGAGCACTTATCATTCGCCACAAACAAATACCGAGGATAGTAGTACCAATCCGAATAAACCACGGAGAGATACAAGCTGTGTACCTGATTACTGCCTGAGCCTTTCTGCTTTGGACCAGCGCTATGGCCGTCTTCATCAGTGCCCGAGTGCAGGGCACACAGTGTTAGTAACAGGTGCAGGTCCGCGTCTATAACCACCTCTCCCGGTAGTGTCCTCGGTCTGTTCGGTCGAGACGAACTCGATGTACTGCCAGACTCCGATACAATACGCTTCTTCTTTTTGGTGATACTTGCTTTGTTTGCCATCATATCACTCAGGTCTTCGTTCAAGGTATTGCCTGAGTGCACATGTGCAGAGGTGTCTGTGGTAGACGCAGTTGACGCAGACGTTTCACAAGCGGTTGCCGATGCCTGTGGTGTCGCTGGGATGTTGCGATCACCCTCGGGAATACCAGTAGAGCGAGCCTACAGAATTGTGGCAGCAATAAAACTCACAGTATAAGGATACTCGCTATCTAATTGGGTTGGAATACGATTGGAAAAGCAATCAAGTCACCACACGATCTCAACCACACCCTCAGAGCAACCATATCCCCGCCAGCTTTGCTAACGTTGAACCCTACACCGTAAACCCTGAAAATCACAACCCCCCTTCTCATAACCCACGCAACCATACCCTAGCCAGTTCAGCCCTTTCTCCCCTGTCTGTCCCAGCAGCAGCTTGTAGGCCATTGCCTCGTAGTCGTTTGGGGAAGGCATACAGCGAGTGCAAGCGAGTAGACAGCACGCGTCGCCCCACTGCCTTACCATAAGACATGTCCACCTCTACCTCCGCGTTGTCCGGCTGACTAGCGGTCTGCACTATACGTATTGGCGCAGTGTGCCGCTCGGATGATTTGTTCCTGTGCTCATCTCCAACGCTTTCCGACACACTATTTCTCGAGTCATTGTCACTATGTACACGTGGGGAGGATGCATGGAAGGTGTCTACTACATTCGATGTATGTGGCAGTGGTTTCCCAACCAATCCGCCGGCGTGAGTCTCATCCATTGATTCCGACTGGTCGTCTCCTATCGCAGCCCCTTCCGACACAGACACCCCACTACTTATTGCGGTTTCATGCGAATTGTCTGCATCGCCAGCTCGCTCGAGAACACTATCCGGATTCACAACGCCCAAGGCGGCTGTATCATGTTGCTCGCCAGGCGACATTGAACCATGACTGTTGCTTGACATGACCTTCTCCCCTATACTTGTACTTCCACTACCTCCACGTACCACTGCTTCCGCCGCATCGGGTGTGTCTTGTGATGAACCCCCACTCTCTCCTACCAGGTGTGAATCAGGGCTGTTCACTGCGCGCCCACGACTTCCCTGACGAGTTCTTTGTGCTGCGTTGTTCGAGTTCGTGTTGTCGTTGGCACCGTTCCATACCTTGTCGTCTTTGCCCTGAGTAGGCACCTGAAATTGGGTCATGTCCTTCTCCAAGCCTGTTAAACTCTCGTACCTCCGGATAATCTGCCCCACCTTCGTACTCGGAGCCACCCGTGCAGAATCGGCTCGTTTGAGACAGCTACTAGTGGCCTCACTCGCTACATCTACCAATTTACCGCCGTCTTCACCAGCTTCCAATCCTTGTTGGTGCTCGATTTCGATCTCACCATTGGCTTTAATGGTTTGCTGACCGGTTTCTGTGATAATTGGTGCATCCTCCTTTCCCTGGACTTGATCCGCTACGGATACTGTCTCGCCAGCCGTGGCTTCTGGTGTCATCTGGATTTCACCATCACAGGTCATTTCCGTGTCAAGCCTAAACAAAGGCACTGGAGGAGCCGAGATTTCCGGTGTGCGTCTCCGTCTTCCAGTCTTTTTCCCACTACCGGACACTGACGTAGACCCGCCCTTGCCGGCTCTCGCAGCCGTACTTGGATCTGCCAGTAGGCGTGGATCTCTACTCCCACTCGAGCTTTCATTCGCATCGAGGGTCGCCTCAGCCTCCAGGCTATCCACCGGAGTACCCAGACTGCCCATTTGCATATGAGCACTTTCTCCATCCACAGCAATATCGTTCGCGCTATTCTTCGCTTTACTCTTACGTTTACTCTTGGGTTTACGTTTAGACTTTGCCCCGGAGTCGGCGCCATCGCCTGCTCGAGCACTGGTTTCCGTACGGCTTTTCGCGCGCCCTTTGGGTACCCATGATTGCCGAACTGGTGCTGTGTACTTTGCTGGTTTCACTTCATCTACGTCCTCTGATAATTTCGGTTCCTCCTGTACTTGATTCGCTTCATCAACGGAGTTTGGTTCATTCGCTTCAATCTACACAGTGGGATGGGATACAAGAGGTGTCTAGTACGTTAACATACGATGTCAGGCCAAAAGCAACTGTGCACGCACAACGATTGCGCGTGGAAGTAGAACACCGCTCGACTGAAAGAATACTCGACGGCCCACGAAAGGCGTAAGCAGTACATATGTGTGAGACTATCTGCCCTCTTGAATACAAAGTGATAGTAGGACAAACATCTCCAGAGAAATGACCGACAGAATTCGGTGAGACAGAAGCCTCGTATTGATGGCACACCTGAGTTGATTGCAGCTGAACTTTGTCCGCATCTACACCATCCACGCTCACAACAACCGATGGAGTATCTACCGCGCTTATAACCGCCGAAGGAGTGTCTGTAGCGGTCTCCAGGAGAGTTTTGTTTACTACATCAACACTCGCTCCTTCTACGGTATTTCCAACGGTTCCTGTCTCAACCTCGCGCAAACCTACCGGGGCAGCGAACTGGAAGGCAAGAGATGTATGGTTAGATGTTACAACAGACGTCTAAAATGCTGTCGAAGTCACTATAGTGTTGCATTGTATGTTGGGATGGAATAAATTACGCAACTTGTGGGCTTGCCTATACTTCAAACGCTTTACAAGGAGAATGAACCGTAAATCGTACATCCGCGTGACTAATATCTGAAGCCTTGCCTATGCGCATACACATCATAAGGCATAAGGTCAAAACACAATTATCACTTCCGACATCTATAGGTCATTGAAACAATCTGGATGATCATTCACGAATCCAAATCTCTCCCAATGCAGCCGAATCTTTGCATCTTAGCAACATACCTTCGCCACGGAATGCTCCACGCTGTTTACTGCCGGTTTAGCTTGTGTGTTATTCACCTTCGCATTATTGGCAGCCGCTTCTCTTGGATCTGAGTACGCGAGTATAGACTCCTGTGCAGCAGGCATTGGGGTTGTGGCACCGTTGGTGCTAGCATTGAATATACCTACCTCTGTTTTGTCTCGTACCGCGCGCGGATCGACGGACCTTTCTTCTTAAGGAATAATATGTATAGGAGGTTATGTGTGAGCGAAATACACTGCAAATCAGAAATAAACAGTATCAGCGATTGTGGGTCATGAAATTCAAAGCATACCGTATTATTATAATATGCACAAATAAGTTTTCCGTTACGATAGCTGAGTGTCGTCCTTTTTCGCGATAAACTGTAGTGAGAGTCGTAATGCTACACGGGCACGGACACAAGCGCATCACGCATAGCTAAGAACATATAGATAATACCACAATGGACTCCTCGTACATGTTACACCGAAATTTGCGCGTATCTGCATGTGTGATGGGCATTAATCTCACCTTGTTTTGGAATCAGTGTTTTTGGTTTTTGCATCTGCTTCATCCAAGATATCATATCGGGATGATCCATGCCCACTTCAGGCGCCAATGACTAAACATTGAATAAGAGATGATTGATATTTGGCGTCAAAATTCAATTTAATATGTAACACCAACGTTGTGCGTTCTACAGCA
Organism: Sphaeroforma arctica JP610; assembly: GCF_001186125.1. Classification (NCBI taxonomy): domain Eukaryota; class Ichthyosporea; order Ichthyophonida; genus Sphaeroforma; species Sphaeroforma arctica. Next base: position 65,169 of record NW_014040165.1, on the reverse strand, counting down.
CTTCAGAGATTTTCGAGCAACATATCTACCTATAAAAATCCTAGACAAATTCATTCAGTTGAGTACATGTACATGTATATATATATATATATATATATATATATATATATATATATATATATATATAGTATATATA
>NW_014040165.1:56317-64586 GCF_001186125.1 Sphaeroforma arctica JP610 | reverse complement strand
GTGTGTGTGTGTGTGTGTGTGTGTGTGTGTGTAATATAATGTATGTGTATATATATATGTATATTGAAAACGACACCTATTATATCTTTCTCATTTATTATTTCAGTATATAATCCGGCGCTAATGACAAAGTCTGATACCAAGCTATGTGAATTGTAGATATAACGAAAACGAATGATGATTCGTGCTGTTATAGCTCGAATGGCTACTAGCAAGTATCGCATTTACCCGTTGAACACGTCATTGTGTGATATGTACGCAATATATATTTCAAAAGAAGATTACCCATCGAAATGTCGCCAATCGTTATAACTTTGAAGTGAGATAATAATACACACGGACACAAGCGCATATACAAGTAAAACATATCAGTTCGTTGCTGTACATACCTCGGGAACGGGTGGTGGATCTAGCTGGATTTTGTCAGCTAATTTCTCGTGTAGAGTATCGAATTCAATAGTTGTGAACCCAGCCAAGTTGACCGCGACATTATCCAGTCTCTCTGCGATGCTAAGCAGTTCATCTGCGATGCTCGGAACTCTGATTACCGACAAGGTTTCGTACAGACTCTTGAGCTTCGCCTTGTCCGACAGAATCATATATAAGCTGACGTACAGCATGCATTCCTCTAATTGAGATACAAGCCACGCACGCCACTTTCCCTTGGGTGTACGTGTAAAGGGATGTGAAATAATCACATCCAATTCCTCCTTACGAGTGTGCTCTTGGGTATTATACGCAAACCACAGTGAATTCCCCTTCACCCCGTCTTCCAGCAATCGCTCTAGTATAAGGCACAAGCACAACACATCGGCATGTATGGAAAAGATTACCTTTCCCTGTGCTACAGCATCCACTATGGATTGTACATGATGCGCTGCTCTTTCTAGTAGCGTACGTGCGTGATCCTGGGTGAGCGCTACGGCACTAGTACCTAGTGCGTGAGACAATACTCGCCACATGATTCTCACACGAGATATACTAGGTATCCTACACACTACTTAATTTGTTCCGTGCTTAGAAATATCTGTTTATAGCTCAAGCATACATAAAATACTTACGACGGCGGATACACTACATGTAGGTCTTTACGACCGCAGCAGACGATAAGCTCTGCAACGTACGTCAGCCGCGCACCGGATTACCCTACTGCATGTGGATCACTGGTCACACCCGACTGCCTGAAACAGACTGCAGTTCGCCGATTCCATAGCGTATTATGTGCACTATTATTGGACTACGCAGTTTTATGATATTCGAATTTGTACCGCGAAAACATAATAATCTTTTCCCGTCCAATCCATTGCGAGTTGAAGATCACATCGTACCCATTAGCGGTCATGACGTTGTATGTATTTAGAAAAAAATTATGTAGCTAGATATTTAGATAATTGAGTTGTTTTACTAGGTTTCGTCACGGTGTCGACAAGAGCAAAACTTGTGGAGGGGAGGGTGTGTCTTGCAACGTTCTAAAATCGCCAAGCAATAACTATTTATGAAAGTCTACCCTGTTCAAATATATCATCTCGACATTGTCACTCGTGGCGACCAGCAGTTCTTCATTTCCACCCTTCTAGGTGTACCAGCTCGTTAAGGAACAAAATCATAGCCCACTAGAAAAAAGGATAAAAAGGCTATGACGAAATACTGTGAAATACATCCATGAGCATATGCATCATGGCGACGCTCGCTCCCTGGCATGAGCAAAAAGTCTCAAAGCTGACCCAAACAAAGTTTTGACAACTACAGTTGCATTCACCGAAACTGTAAATAGGGCATGGTATGTACAATTGAATTTATCATGACTCAATGGTCTCGTAATCCGCATGCGCATACGTATACAGTTGCATTCTTTGCAATCCACTAATATACGTGTACACAAATATATAGGCATTTTGTCAGGTGATATATTGTCAAGTTCCCTTCCAGTATACACGAGAAAACACTAGAATGGTTTGCTTGCAGTGAAGATTTGTGTCGAAAGTATTTGTAAAAGTATACGAGTACGAGATACTATCGGTGGTCTGTAGATACGAACTACCACATAACAACCTATGCAATTGCCTTTTCGCAGTTCTATTCCATCGCCTACTACTATAATTCTGCATTTATAGTTCAAGTTCCGTAAGTACGTGTCCGAAGTAGGACATCGGTACTACCTGCCGCCTTTCCCTTTGCCCTTACTGCCACCGCCCCCGCCTCTCTTCCCGGCAGCCTTCTTTTTCTCCACCTTTTGCAAATGCTCCTTAACTCTCTGAGTCTTTTTCCTTGTCTTGAGCATCTGGTCTTTGTTCTTCATCTCCTCCTTGACTCTGTTCTGCGGACCCTTACCCCTTAAGGGCACGTGTTCACTCTTCTGTTGCTTCTGGTTGCCCTGCTTGTAGTTGCCTCTACCGCGTCCACGTGCACCGGTGATCTGTGGCAGACTGCTCTCACCAGCACCACCCGTAACATGGTGTTTGTTCTTCCACTCACTGTATAAATTACCACGGTACGAAGCGTTGATATAGTTTCCGGATTCAGTCTTGACCTTCTTTTTGGTTGGGTCATCGTTGGCCTCGCCGACGTACTTCTTCTTTTTACGGTCCCATTTTTTCTGTAAAATGAAGAGTAAATTCAAGTTAGTGACAAAATTGCATCCAGTATTGTGGTCGCATACACAGGTCGGCCATATGTGGGCAAACGCTACGTGAAAACTCGACAGTCTATATATTGCAAGCTGGATCAGATATTGAGAGCACTGCGTGTCACATAATTGTCATATATATATACTCACATAACAGAACAAATCATATGCCCGGGCATCTAATACTCTTTTGGGAGCATTGTAAGTTCATATTAACTCTCTAGAAGATATGTGTGCTGGAATGTGAGAACGCACCATGTCTACGCGTCAGTATATGCGTTGGTACATGCAGCGGGTTTGCAGGAGTACCAATGGCAGGAAAGATATCAGTCTAGCTCCATAAAAATATCAGAAGTTGGGGAGTTGCATATGATCTACACTCTAGCACTAGAGGACGAGGGGGGTCACTATCTGATAGCTTCAAGTTCCCGGTATAAAAGGGAGTGTGTAAATAATGAATGATAGAGAGATATAATGGATGACACCCCCGTCACTTTTTGGCACGTAAACACTAGTGATAAAGTGTCAATAATCGATTAGACTAAGTCGATCCCGTTCACTCGTCCCAATAGGGCCTTTGACACTTCTCTGGAAGGCAAGTGCTTCACTATTTCAACAAATACCCTATTTCGAGCATGGCAGCCTATATTAGAAAAGCCAGCAACAACAAGTACATGTACTACTGAACACACAATTTAAGCAGTCGATGGCACAATAAGGGACAGCGATACCTTTGCTTTCTGATGATGGCAGGAATATTAGTTTCCACACACTCAATCACTAGTGGGGTATAGCTTGTGAATTTCCCAGACCACATGTCTGTTACATTACGAATAATATGACCACACAGGCCCACTTACATTGCACCAAAGACGACTAGCACTAGAACCCTTCCTACATACAGATTTGAGGATCATCAACGCCTCTAAACTTTTGAATATAAATTTGAGGATCATCAACGCATCTAATTATAGAATATAAAGACCAATAAATAACAATACAGCCGAATGTCACAGCTTCGTCAACACTATTCACCACAAAAATAAGTCCATACCTTCTGAGTCTGCTTGCGAAGGTCACCATCATCGTCCCCAGTGAATTCGACCACAGCATCTCTAGCAGCCATAACAAACGAATCGCCCAAGGCCAATCCAGTTTCATGATGATGGTTCTTGCTTTGATAAGGAATATAGTTTGTTTCGTCCCGCTTTGACCGTTTCACGGTAACGGTATTCACTGCATTATTCACCTCATCATCATGCATATCTTCAAACTCGGCGCCAGCATCGTCATCTTCATGCGTTTCCTCATCTTTCTTATAGTCGCGGCTGCGTTTGGCAGGGTCTATTATAGTACCGAACATTTTCCCAATCAATTGATCGGAGGCCGTCTCCATCTCTGCGGCTTTGCGTTTCTTGTCACCCTGTCTTGCATTGCCATTCAACTTCGCAATCTCTGCAGTCTCCATCTCTTTCCGTTCCTGTTTCTGTTTTTTGACCTTCTCAATGACCCCCGAGTGTATCTGTCGCTTCTTCTTCATCGCATCCGCCGCCGCACTATTCTTGAGCCGACTGGTCTCGAACACAGTGTTCGCTGATTTATAACCGGCCACTTTTTTGAGTATTTCACTCGCTGCTAATGCATGTTCATCAACCAAACCCAGGAAATCGGGATGGATTGCTACATGGTGACCAACTATCTCGTCCTTCGCTCTACGCACAGATGCAGACGACGGCTTGGGTCGACTTTTGTTGTACATTTGATACGCATTCTCAACTGTTTTCGCGACTGATCCCAAATCGTAGTTGGACTTGTGGAGTTCCTTCACGTGCTCACGTAGATCCATCAGTAGAATTTCGGGCACGGTTCCAATTATATTATCCGTATCGTCGGATGTATCTGTATTGCCCCGGTTCAATCGACCAGCTATTCTAACATCTCTACCCAAAAACAACATTAGATCCAAATAATACGGTACCTCCTCAGGCATCACCATGCAGTACGCGCTTCCATGACGACCTGCACGAGCTACACGTCCCACACGATGCACAAACAGCTTTGGGCTCGGTGAGAAATCGTACATAATCACATTATCCAATTGCGGGATATCTATACCACGAGCAGCGACATCTGTCACAATCAGTACGGGAGCTTTTCCGCTTCTAAACTTGGCAACTTGGATTTTACGCGCTGTCATGTCCAGACTACCGTAGCAGTACGAACACAAGATCTTTTCCGTCTCCAGCAGCTCACGCATGAACTCCACATGGTGTTTAGTAGCGACGAAAACCAGAGTTTTTTCGTCCTCGCTGATCTTGGTGCGGAGAATATGCAGTAGCAGAGCAAGGCGGTCGTTTTGTCTTACAGAATAAAAGGACAGCTTCAACTCCGCAGGTAGCTTAGTGTCTACATCCAATCGAATAAGCACAGGGTCTTTAAGACCGGCCTGTGCAAAGTCGACCAGGGTGCGTGGAAGGGTAGCTGAGAACAGCATCGTCTGTCTATCAGCCGGCAAACGCGCACTGATTTCTTTAACCTGTTCCTCGAAACCCATCTCAAACAAACGATCGCATTCGTCAAACACCACATATTCACACGCGCTGAGCGGTAGGTTCATCTCTACCAGAAGATGGGTCAAACGCCCCGGGGTGGCCACGACTATGTCGGGGTTATTGTGCAGGAGGGTGAACTGATCCTCAATGGAATCACCTCCCACAATCAGACATGACCGCATCTGTAGGTGCTTGCCCAGATCCTTGATAAATCCAAGTGTCTGTAGTGCAAGCTCACGCGTGGGTGACAAAACTAGCGATCGCACACCAGTCCCCTTCGATCCATCACTTATCATTGTAGTAGTCTTCTTCAACAGCAACTTCTCAAATAGAGGTATCAGGAAAGCCGCACTCTTTCCCGAACCTGTACGTGCCATGGCAACCACATCCCGGCCCTCTAAGCCCAGGGGAATGGTCTTACGTTGGATTGGCGTAGGTACTTTATAACCCTTCTGTGTGATACCTTTCAGAAGCAAAGGATTGAGTCCCATTGCCTGGAAGGTACCCGCTTTAGCCCCTCTAGCCTTTGCATTAGTCCTGCGAATAATCTCCTCATCCACGTCACCCATCGAGGGAGCGTTCGTGGGAAACGATGGCAATACAAACCCGCTCATATTGGCAGACCAATTAATGTTACCTACTGAGTACTACTAACTAAAATAACTATTCAGATGCGTATTTATATATATGTGTGTGTATATATATATATATATTTACATATATATATATATATATATATATATATATATATATATATATATATATATATATATATATATATATATTATATATATTACTATATATATATATATATATATATATGTATATATGAGGTGAGCGTTTATTTCGCCCGTGCAGCTAAGCAACTACTTGTATGAGAGCTGCTTCGACGGATACGGAACTAAGTTGTACAACGAATAGGCCCGATGTAAATGGCATGAGCTGCAATGAAGTATGCCAATCCACCCTATAGACGGTATAAGCAATATAGGCAAACTCTGTTTTACTTGAGCCCCCTCAGATGTTTTGGGTATTTACTTATTTTGTCTGATATGCACGTGCACTCCTAATCTCAAGCAGCTGGTGCCACTGGTGAGTGATGACTGGTGAGCTGGTAATACGTTTTTCTACAAAAATTAACGATACTAAAAAACTAAAAAATTGTCAAAAATTCTCGGGCTGATGCTGTCTAAATATAGATGCGGATCATTTTGGCGCGCACATATGTATTTGAGAAACATAGAAATATCATGTATTTTCCTGAATATGTACGATCTTCCATAGCCTTCTTCTCGATATATAAAAAGCAGTATATAGATAGTTAAAAATACAGCCTGTATTTACCATGTACTCCTGGTCCTGGACTCCTGGCCTATATAAATAGTATATACTCTGAGACTCTGGGTCCCTGGGAGGCTGGGGTGTCCTTCTATTCCTGGACTCCTGGCCTATATAAATAGTATATACTCTGAGACTCTGGGTCCCTGGGAGGCTGGGGTGTCCTTCTAAAGTATAGAATTTTAAAATACACACACAAGCTATCAAGATCAAGTTATGAGAAGAAGTGCAATAAACGTGGCCATGATTGATGATGCTAAAATAATATATTACTTTTTCTAGAACAAACAGAACACAAAAGAACAAAGCGCGACCAAGTGACTGACAGACAGAGTTGCCAATAATAATGTCTGAACTCTCTGGAGCTATGGAGGGACTAGTAGTAGAGTACACAACAAGCTTACGCTTTCGCTTTCGGTGATCGAGTTCTGTAGGGACCTAGAGGTTTGAGCTATTCCCTTGCATGTGATAGTGCAAACCCCCATCAGATATATAAAAATACATATCAAATCTGTTTTGTGTTCATTAATCTTATACATAACTGTCACTTAAAATCTGCGATTCTCTTAGACCACTGCCAGACTTGGAAGTAACAGAGCAAAATTGGGTTCAAACTTTGTTTAAGCACTCATCTGTCATGTGCAAGACCTAAGATCCCCCGAAATATACACACGTATACACAGTAAATGTATATCGTTCTTAATAAATATACATACGGACCTCGGGAATCATTCCACCAAGTTTATTTAACCCGTTCTTGCATCTGCAAACAACCCAATCGCTTGAGAATCACACTCGTGCCAGCAGAAGAAGACCGGTTATGAATTCATTGTATTGGACACTTGACTCGTAAAAAAGTAGTCCCACTGCCAGCCAGTACAGCCTAAGTACAAACAATAATAACGAGAATGATAACAACGGCTCTCTACTTAGCGTGTCGGAGCCAGCAAGTAAGTCAGCATAATCGGCCATCGTAGCGGATTAATAATAATAGTGACAGTATAGATACGAGACACACTTCATCTGAATAGCATACAGTACGAGCTTGACGACACTACAGTTGATATAGTCATGACACCGTCGCATTCGCTTTCCAACATATCCATATCTTCGAAGAATGGATCAATCACTAGTACATCACAACTGCGGGCATACCCCGATCACGTTGTGGATACGCGGCAACTGCCCAGCGTATGCACTGACAACCTCCTGAAACACCCACACAAAGGCCATGCCAATGTGAACTCAGTAGCCGCTTCCGGTATAGATACATCATGCTTAGCAGTCTCGCCATCACCCTCTAATATCGGACTGTCCTCGAAAAACGGGTCTATCTCCAGTCTTTCGTTATTAGAGACACGTCAGGACTATGGATTGAGTTCACGCCAATTACAAATGCGGAATGCAGGTGAAGATTCAAGGCTATCAAAATCGGAAACCTGCCCAAAACCACCAATTTTCTCGATTTCAGATGCTTCCCTACGATCACCAACATCATCACCAGACTACGACACGGACGAAGAAATAACCCAGATAGTGTCCAATCTAGACTCTCAGGTCGATACGGGTAACGGCACAGTATCTCTACACCAAGAATCCAAGCGAAAATCTCAGGCGGATATCAACTATGGCTATAAGGAACGGCAGATCCTTATACTGGGTGGCTGGGCCCTGAGTTTTAATGCCGGGTTTATCAATGCCGTATTCCTGAGCTGTCAGTTCAGTCAGTCAGTCTCGTTCGTATCCGGGACGA
>NW_014040165.1:47940-55302 GCF_001186125.1 Sphaeroforma arctica JP610 | reverse complement strand
AACAGCTTCAAAATGGGTATGGAAGATGAAAAGCGCCTCTGTCTAGCGAACTAGAAAGTATTCGTTAATCTCTTGCGTATATCATGTGTGCGTTATGTATTTATGTACTTCACCCTGTATCAATTGGTCGCGAACCCAGTTTTAGGTTTCGCATACTCTTCGATCACACATCTGTGCTCTGAAGAAAACTGAGCCCTTCAGATCGGTTTGCTACTTTCTCTTTGTGTGCAGACATAACGCAACGTAGGTGTATGCAACCCTGCAGCAGGCTATACAGTATGAGACGCAGATGGAAGGTACTATATATCTGAAGTATAAATATATCCTGAGATTGTATAATTTGTGATAGCCAGGCTTCACTGCCTAGTCCGTTACATAATCTACCTCTTCATTGCGTATGCGAATCTTGCTTGAGCCTCGCATCAATTCCTTCTCTGTCCAGGGTTTGCATATGGCAGGGTTCTACTTGTCGTTTGCGCGCTTCTGTTGGGATCCTACTTCGCGATAGAATACTCGGCGAAGCTGCCGGCCTGGTACCAAGCTTCCCTGGCCTTAGGTATATGATGTCTTGCTTGTGCCATCGTTTATGATGGATGTGCATGTTACTCAATTATTTAGGTATAGTTTTGATGGAAAGTACTAACCTACAGTTATCGTGTCAACGCATCGGATTTTTTGGAAAGGAATGCAGAATGCAATAACTACAACGTTTGATGGCGCCGTGGTGCGGACAACACACTACACTGGAATGACCACTGATCTAGCCGTACTGACCGCCCATGCCATAACTGGGTATGTCTAGGATTGCAAAACGCGTCTGTAGTCGACTGTCCGTGCTATGAGACGGTATGTGTATGTCACTGAATTTTATTTTTATATGCTGATATGGGCATGCAAGATACTTAAAGGTATACAATTTCCTTGTGAGTTGTTGGAAGCAAGCTTTTGATATTTATATACAAATCAGTTGACGCGTCTGTCTACAGTTGCCCTTTACAAGTATGTGCGTGCATCATTTTTCCAAAGCATCGTAGGTATGTACACAAAGTTCTGTATGCAAACACTCACCTAGTAAATCCATCCAGTTAATCTAGATCGCTATTATAAATAATAATGTCCACAGTTTGAGGATATGATCGTTGTTCGGAAACGCTATCGTCGTCCAGGTACAGATCTTATTAGATTTATTCGCATAGTACGCATCCCATCTACCACCGCAACATTTTGTTCCACGCCCATCAACTGACACACTTCACGTTGCATTTTTGGCCACACATACTCAGAGTGTGTCAACAACGTCAAGCGTGTATACGAATAGGTGTACAAGACTTCATCCTAGGACTAATCGGGTGCAGCGTATCTTGATTCATGTTGCAGGCGCGTCGATAAGAGCGAGTACTGGCAGTTCATGCTATTCGTACCCCAGCTGTTGTCCTACTTTGGTGGCAACATCGTGGGTGCTGTGGTATACAATTGCGAAGATATCGAGGTATGCAGACTGTATTGTACCTGTTATAACATGTGTGGTCCATGTTTGTTAAGATATCGAGGTATACAGGCTGTATTGTACCTATTATAACATGTGTGGTCCCTCTTTGTTCTACCACGTACCCCCGTTCTGTACAGAAGGGCTCAACTCAACTAGAGCGCGTGTGATATCGAGGTTTTTATTTTCAAATTATTGCTTTTAGTCCACTTTTAGTACCTAGGGAATTCTCAATGTCAGTAGTTGTTGTGGCCAGTACGTTGTCCTTGCATGTAAAATGGTAGAAAACGCAACTGTACGTATTCTCCCCGTTTACCACGAGTACCACAGCATATTATGAAAACTATTGAACCGTTCGGTACTTATCAGCCAAGCTGCTTCATCACGTATAGTGTGCTATATGAACCGTCTAAGAATGTCTTCGCTTGCATCGGCGGGGTCCCATAGTCCTTTATATGCGTCGTAGTCCGCAGACATCAGCTATCTGTTTTCATACATGCTTCAATGCTTGCATTTGTTTGGAAGACTCCGATTATTAGATCATCGTAGTTGACTTTGCCGACCATTCCCATGCACTGACCATCGTTATGAAACATCCTACTCGCTAGGCACGAGCCCTGTTCATCCCGGCCTTTGTATCGGGGGTCCTGGGCATCATGTATGTCTTTGATTTGTCGCAGATCTTCCACACTTCATTCTACGCCATGATGACAAGAAGCCAGGAAGGGTAAGTGCAACCCTGACTTTATATGTATACATAAAGCACATATATATATATATATATATACATATATATATATATATATACTATTTTATTATTTCTCTATATATATATATATGTATGTTGCACAAATATGCACGTACATACGATACAAGGATGAAAACTTAGTTCCTGTATATATATATATATGTGTGTGTGTGTGTTATATATATATATCTATATATCTATATGTATGTATATATGTACGTATATATACATATACATCTACGTGTGTGTGTAGATTTATATGTATGTATATATATATGTAGATTTATAAGTATGTATCTGTACAAATATGTACGTAAATACGTATTCAAGGATGAAGAGTCGTTCCTTTATACGCCCTTGCACCTGATGGGCAGCTGAAGCATCGACAAATCGTTGTTCTATTGTGTGCTCTGTCTTAGTGTATACATTTATGAATATAGTGATCTGTGGTGTGTATATCTTAAGTATTTAGGCATTATATTACTAGTATGCACTTCCACAGACATGGCAATCGCATTTATCGGAACTTTTTACCAATGCATGATGTGGCTCAACCTAGCCGAGTTACTACTGGTCTTGCATGTCTGGACTGAAAGGGCTAGTGTGCCCAGGAACTGTAAGGCCAAATAGTACTCACTGAGCCTATGAATGACTATTTGTACTCTCATGCTGAATAGTGCACTGGGCGCTCTCGAGATCCCTTCTCGCATCCTGTGTTGCCACAGTATTGTGCATATCCATTGATGACTGTACCTTTGCCTTTCAATGAACGCAGAGTTGAAGACGGGACTGCTACATGGATGCGCGCGAAAGATATTGTGACGAATGCAGTAGATAAAATGGCCAAAGGAGAGGAGACGAGGTGTCTGTTAAAACATCGATTTGCTTCGTACGCCTCCCTTGCCCCCTCGATACGTAGGTCGGGCTTGTGAATATTGCATTTGTACTACGAGCAGGCATTGGATTTAGTGGAGCTCAGGTCTTGTTGATAAAGTAAACTTCGGGAAAGACCCTGATTCTTTCAGGCCTTTCGAATCATACGCCTCCTTGTCTTGATGCAGGAGCTTGGGATCGGAAGTGTAGCAGTCGTATCATGGGCAAGTACAATCAGTGCGAAGCGTTACCAATATGTTTCTATGTAAGTACGAGGAAGCTGTCGTTCTCCCACCGGAGATTCAATTCATATACTTCCATGATACTCGCAATATATAGCAAGACGTATTGGTAAGGATGATGTGTTTTGGAGAACTTATTGCGCTATTTCACAGCAAATAGCGAAACAGTTTACCCATCTCTTTAACACCTCGGAAGCTTACCTCGACTCGTGTTCAATGTAGTCCGGCCGTCTGCTTGGGTGATACACCTTTTGAAACGACAGTTGCAAGTTGAGTAAGAGACGGTATAAGTACTACTCGGTTTCTATGCGCCTCTGTTGTGCTCTATGCTACACGTGCCTTTCTTTCTTCTCTCTATTGTCAGTTCTTTCTCTCCGGATTGGAAGTCCCTCCTCATGTGCAGGGACCGACGAAAATCCCCGAGTGTTATGGATGTGACAAATAAGGCCAATACCTGACCCAACTGCTGTCAATCTAGAAGGCTATGCAACTGCCCTGATACACGGCCAAGGCATCCTTCAAGCCCTCCCACAAGGTTTCTGATACGGGCCGAGGGCCCCAAGTTATGTAGCGGATTATGACATGCTTCTTTACCCTGATGCCGACATGGCTTTTAATTTTGTTAGTTCAAACAATGTCAATAAAATGTTGCTACCGCCTTATACAAGGCATACATATCCGGCCCATCGATTTCCGTTCACAATGGCATGGGGCACTCTGTTGCCAACCCACTTTGTCACTACAGACGTTAATGAAGTCGGCACGGTTGATGGCTACAACTCCTCTAGTAAACACCCTTCCGTATAACACGTATTTTCTCCTGAGCTACACCGATCAGGGAGACCTTCACTGGGCTGCTGTCTGTTAAAGTTTAAGGCCTCGGAGAATTGTATGCAACCCAAAATGCCTCTGTAGTTGAGATGCGCATGCGACTCTCACTATTCCCCCGCAACTCACACTCTGCAAAGTGCGTCTCGTAAACGTACCCGGAACGGCGTTAGGTATCGCAAGCGAGCAGCTCAACGGACTACAGATGCTAGGCGCACCACACAAGGTCTTTGTCTACAACTGGCGTGAGGCCGAACAGCAGTCCGTGTGTGATCTGCTCAGGCAATTCACAAGTCTCCCTCGGTATCGCAGCCACCGCATGTCTTGCACCAATACGTGCTATTAACCAAACTCGCCGCACGCACTCCACGCAGTACACAGTACAGCGGCGCACGAAGTGGTCATCGACACCAACTCTCGGACCAGCCAGGTACCTCTTCGATGAAGCTCTAGGCTACGAGGAGCGGATGGGGATGGTCAACAAATATTGTCCTTTGATCAGTGATTGTGACAGTGAAGCAACGGCACTAGACTGGCCTGATGTCATACACAAAATCGACCGTATGCCCGCCCGACAACGAAGATGAGTACCTCACTGTTTATGATTCGACCCTAGAATTGGTCCCTGAAGCTGGTGATGATCTTCCAATTGTTCGGTCGCTTTAATTTTACCCATCGTGGCAAGGACATCGGCAAAACACTAACAATCTAAATCCATCCTGTTTCCAGAAGGCTAAAAGAGCTTAGGGGTTGATGTGGACGTCTAAAGGGGGGGGGGTGGGTGGTGAAGGGCGTAAAATTCTTGATGACACGTCAGTGTTTTTGCCGAAGACGCCGACAAACCATTCTTTGCCTGTGACCAGATACTATTCTTGGGCGGAGAAGAAGCGGTACGAACAGTGCACGGCAGGAGACGCTTGCCGTTGAGTCGCGCATGTTGGCATTCACCCACACCCTTGTACTTGCAGGCGAGTGCGCGGCACGAGAAGCTAGCCGTTGAGTCACACATGTTGGCATTCACCCACACCCTTGTACTTGCAGGCGAGTGCGCGGCACGAGAAGCTAGCCGTTGAGTCGCACATGTTGGCATTCACCCACACCCTTGTACTTGCAGGCGTCGAAATAGATGACGAGCTTCCCAGTGGCTATGGGTTCATCTAGGACAGCACGTTGGGCGAGAAGGACAATGAATCCATCGGCCGCATGTTGATAATTAATCTATGACCCACCTGAATAGATGCGTGCTTCTTGAGCTACGATGTCTTGCAATCGAGTACTCTGCCTACGCTGACACATACTTACCATGTCCACTCGTCCCCCTATTGTTTAATCGATTGGCTCGTGCACGCAGACGTTTGTGTAGCCCACGTTTGCCCTTGCCATGACCCCTTAAACTCGCGAAATTCCCTGGAACACTCCGAGGCAATTTCCCACCATCCCCTCAACCGTGAAGGTGGGGATGTGGTGGGCGGTAATACAGGCGCGTTCGTCAGTGGTGAAGCACATTCGCAGACCCCTGAGCCCTAGCCCAGAACTCCACTTGGCAACCCTCGTCATCAACACCACATCACGTGCTCTCACAGGACGCACCTTACACACCCTGTTCCCAACTCCAGCTGAATGCTTGTGCGACCAAGCGGCTGATACCGCGGTCAGCAGCGGGTATTGTTACAGATACATTGCTTTGCCGAGGGAGTCCATGAAACCTACATGCATGCCGGTGCTCCCAGAAATTTGGCCTTTCTATATGGTAGCCTGTTTATGCTCGACTACTAGAACAGTCTTCCAAGTCTCGCCCGCGTGCCAGGATGTTGCCACATGACCCTCCAGAAGCATGAGCCCGAAGACCCGGATGGAACCGGCAAGGCGCTGTTCGCTGCCTGCGAAACTACAGAGATGGTCTTGGTTCAACCACTCAACATCAAAGGATGGATGTTTAAATCGTCTGCGAACAAATACTACCGTGAGGCGAGCCGGCAGAATAGACTGTCGATGAAGATCCCGTGTTCCACTCCGACGTCATCACCGATGTCTGTGCTGACGAAGTCATCGTCTCATACTTTACCGGGGTCGGGCACTGCCTGGGAAACGGGCGTGCCGCAGTATTGATCTGTATCCTCAATGGGCGAGATATGCAAGGCAGACATGGCTACGATACATAGCTCTTGCACAGTGTCATGCCTTTGCACAGTCTCATATTGCATTTGTCACGCCTTTCACGTTCGCCCACTTCTTACACCAGGCTACCAGCAGACCATATCCTGAACCCCAAATCTCCATGTTGGAAGACCGAGACGCACAGATTCTTGATTTGAAGGCTGACGCGTCTCAGACAGTCACTCTTGACTTGAGTGAAGCCCTGAGCGAGCACGTTTAAGCAACGCAGGAGGTAACAGCCGACAATATCCGCCTTGCCACCCCTTTTCTCACGGGCGGCACCAAGGTGATGTACTTCATCATCATCCCAGCCAATGGGTGCATGATATGGGACGGTCCCTGTGAAGTCACAGCAGTCGATGAGCACAGTCGCCACACCACCATGGATGGCTCCCCAGCCAAGGTTCGCCTCTAGTATTGCTCGGAACTCCAACGCTTGGCCCAATCACTTGCGCGTGGTCGTTCCGCCATCACAGTGCTCATGCAGGAGGACTGTAGAGGTGGCTAAGACACGCACTGCCCTCCATCTGAGCAAGAGCGCTGCCACTGGCTGCTCCGTGGGTCCCTTGACATCATCCGAGAGGATGAAGTACCCCTTTCAACATGTATTCAGAATATGTCGCGCATCAACAGATCACGACCACTTGTCAGTGTAACGCCCCCCGCCTCGCGCGCCAGTGCTCCCAGTAGACTGTCAAAGGGTGCGTTTGCTCTATCACATGACCTCGTCATGGGAGCATCAAAAATGGCTCAGTAGCAATCTGGTTCTGTACATCTGATCTCCGTGCCCAACGGCAGCCTTCAGTGAGATCACGGTCATGGGCACCACCAACACTTACCTAAGATAGGATACGTGACAACTGCATAAACCTCACACCACCACATGTAACATAGTTCGTTGACAAAATTCTTCAACAAAACACACACATATATATATATGTGTGTGTGTGTGTGTGTGTGTGTGATGTGTGTCTGTGTGTGTGTTTGTATATATATATATATATATATATGCGTGTATATATATATAT
>NW_014040165.1:42134-47920 GCF_001186125.1 Sphaeroforma arctica JP610 | reverse complement strand
TTTATATATAAATATATATGCATGCATATCAAGTCAGGATTGTACTTACCCTTCCTGTCCGTGTGTCATCATGGCGTAGAATGAGGTGTTGAAGATCTGCGACAAATTGAAGACATATATGATACCTAGGATTCCGGATACAAAGCCCGGGATGAACAGGGCTCGTGCCTTAGAAGGATAAGGTTACATAAAAAGCGGTTAGCGTATGAAATTATACGCAAAAGATGACTACCATAGGCTAAGAATTAATCGATATGAACCCACATATAGAAATAGGGTATACCACACAACAAGATAAGAGATACATATGCTGTAGTTTTTGCAAAGCTGCATACCTGAACATCTTGGTAATGATACACTAAAACGCCCACGATGTTGCCACAAAAGAAGGAGAGCAGCTGAGGTATGAATAGCATGAACTTCCAGTATTCGCTCTTCCTTATGCGCCTGCAACAGTCATCAAAATACACTACACTCGATTAGTTCTAGGATGAGTACTTGTACACCCATTATTAAACACGCTTGACGTTGTTGACAAACTCTGAGTTTGTGTGGCCACGACTGCAACGTAAAGTGTGTCAGTTGATGGACGTGGAACAAAATGTTGCGGTGGTGGATGGGATGCGAACTATGCGAACCAATCTAAATAAGATCTGTACCCGGACGACAATAGCGTTTCCGAACAACGATCTTATCCCCAAACTGTGGACATATCATGGGATCAGAAATCTGATCACAGTCAGCCAGCAGCCCTATAGTTTATATTACCGATCTAGATTTACTGGATGGATTTACTATGTGAGTGTTTGTATACATAACTGTATGTAGATACATACGATGCGTTGGGAAATTGATGAACGCATTTCCTTGTAAATGACAACCGTGGACAGACGCGTGCACTGATTTGTCTATGAACACCAATAGCGTATTTTCAATCACTCACAAGGAAATTGTGACTTTTATGAATTTTGCATGCTAATATCAGCGCATATAGAGAAATTCAAGTGACATAGACACACATACTATCTCATATCACAATGAAATTATGTATTATAAAGAACCTTGTATGCCGCTATCAACACATTAATAGATACTCCGGTGACATAGACATACTCTCCCATAGCACGGACAGTCGACTACAGACACGTTTTGACACGTTTTGCAATCCTAGACATACCCAGTCATGGCATAGGCGGTCAGTATGGCTAGATCAGTGGTCATTCCAGTGTAGTGTGTTGTTCGCACCACGGCGCCATCAAACGTTGTTGTTATTGCATTCTGCATTCCTTTCCAAGAAATCCGGTGCGTTGACACGATAACTGAAGGTTAGTACTTTCCATCAAACCATACCTAAATAGTTGAGCAACATGCGCATGAGACCTACTTGTAATGATCTGTCGAAGCCTTATCTTATAGCGTTAAACCTGTATTGAATATGTAAGATACCTTTCCAAGATCTCCGCGTGCGTATCAATGCGATGCGAAAGATCTACATTATAAGCCACCTACGCCAGTTTGAAAAGATACCATAGCGCTTGAATACTAAAATGTTGTACAAGCAGTAGGCCGTCGGTGTATTTTGTGCCAATGTTTCGAGATTTAAAGTGCAGTACGTGTATAGCATATGCACAGACGTAGCGATTGGCAACATTGATGTTCCTCGCTACGGATAGCATCATACGTACTGATATGCCTGACGGTCACTGAGCTGGGCTGGCTCTGGGCGGTGGTATATAAACACAAGATCAAAGTTTTGCGCAGACTACTGTGCATAATCACACAAATAGATAACATACTATGCTATATGCAGGGAACACCCTGTGTGCACCATAAAAGCTGGAACAAGCAGCATCACACACCTAAGGCCAGAGCAGCTTGGTACCAGGCCGGCAGCTTCGCCGAGTACTCTATCGCGAAGTAAGATCCCAACAGAAGCGCGCAAACAACAAGTAGAACCCTGCCATATGCAAACCCTGGACACAGAAGCCACACATGTGAGATGCAAGTGAAACTCGCATACTCAATGTTGGGTGGAGAGGTGTGGAAAACGCAATGGACTAGGCGGTGAAACCTGGCTATCACAAATACTCTTTCTCTCAGGATATTTTTTTACTTCTGAGATATACTACCTTCCATGTGCATCTGATGCTATATAGCCGTGCTGTAGCGGTGTATACACCTACGTAGCTATATGACTGTGTACAAATAGTGGATAGGGAACCAATTTGAAAAGCTCAGACTTCTTCAGTCCACAGATGTGCGATCAAATATGTGTGAGGCACCTGGAACCTGGTTCGCGACCAATAACCATGGGGTGAAGCGCAGGTATACATAACTAACAGGTATCCACGCAAAATATAAATGAAAACGTCTTAGTACGCCTTACATTGGCAACTTCCGATCTTTCCATACCCATTTTAAAGCTTCGGTTGGGTATCATCAACGCCGAAATGACACCCCCGATGTAGTAGGAACACCACAGCCCAAATAATTCGCCGAATTTGGCCCAATCACCTACAGAAGCGTAGAGTGTGCATGAATTAATCGAAAGATTCCTTGAAAACAGCTGACGTTGCTATTCTCGGAATACCACTCTGTTTTAGTTATTTGTACGGCTTTTATAGTAGACAAATCTACGTGTTTACAATAAACAAATAGCCATTTTCTATTCAGGGGTCACTAATTGAATTCTTGACAGTGATCTGAATGCAGCCGCATCTGTCCGCAGCTGAGACTATTGTAGGCTACGACAAACCGTGACTAATCCTGCACTTATGTTGACGTAAGTTGGTTTTAGTATCCCGAGCTTGTGACTATGTTTCCCGTCATAGACATCACAGAGTATTCATAGAAAGCATCGCTGTTTACACTGAATGATTTACCCGAGTACGTGTTTGCAAAATCTGGTAGTTGACAATGAATACTGCCATTAACATGCATAGTATAGTTTGAGCATACCATACGGTATTATGACCACGCTAATAGAAATATGTAAAAACACCATCTGTCGACATTGAAACGAAGTTTATCTCCACTCCCTTGAATTTTGAATAGCAAACCAGAATTGACTTATGTGTTCCTGTCACATGTCTCAACATCTAATAAGAACCGCACGTGTGTGGTAGACACATATGCGCATGTGAACATAAAGACATATCTATACACGTATAAATTCTGGATCAGCGAGAAAGCATATGCATCAGATGCTTTACAATCAATCACATACAACACTATAGATATGCACTCAGGCATATCACGTGCAACATACCATTGCCCACAGCCACTCCCGAAGTAGATACCGTCCCGGATACGAAGGCGACCGAATGACTGAACTGACAACTTAGGAATACGGCATTGATAAACCCGGCATTGAAACTCAGGGCCCAGCCACCCAGTATTAGGATTTGCCGTTCCTTATAGCCATAGTTGAGTTCTGCCTGGGTTTTCCTCCTATATTCCTGAATTGGAGTTACTACGCCGCTACTCAGATCGGCCTGAGAGCCTAGATCGAACACTATCCGCGGTACTTCTTTGTGTGGATCGTATTCTTGTGCAGGTGATTGGGATCGCAAAATGTGTGCAATCTGTGTGTTTGGGCTTGCTTCCGGGTTTGTTAGCCGCGAATCTGCACCCCCACTCTGTAGTTGTACTTGGCGTGAACTCGTCTCATTGTCCTGAAATATTTCTATTTGTGGGAGGCTGGAGATAGACCCGTTTTTCGAGGATAGTGCGATATTAGAGGGTGATGGCGAGATCACTAAGCCTGACGTATTTATACCGGAACTGGCTACTGAGTTTACATTGGCATGGCCTTTGTGTGGGTGTTTTAGGAGGTTGTCATCGCATACGTTGAGCAGTTGACGCGTATCCACACCGTGATCGGGGTATGCCCGCAGTTGTGAGGCACTAGTGATTGATCCATTCTTCGACGATAAGGATATGTTGGAAATTGAAGGCAAATCTGTCATGACTGTAGGGCTGTGTTGTCGTACTAGCTTGCGTGCTATTCCGGTACTGAGTGATGTAGCTGGTCTCTCTACCGCCGCTATTACTGTTCTTTTGCTTCGATGATCGATTTTAAACTTCTTTGCTGGTTCTTATACACTAAATGAAGTGCTGCTGTTATCATTCACGTCATTACTGCTCTTACTATGGCTGTACTGGCTGAACAGTGCAACTACTTTTTACGAGCCAAGTGTGCAATACAATGAATATATAATTGATCCCCTTTTGTTGAATTGGGCGCAATTCTTGAATGAATATGGTGCTAAGTTTCCCAGGATCAGCATGAGAGTTTATTTCAATTAAAATCGCAAGAGTGAAATACAATCGTTAATATATACATCTATGCATTTTCGTTTGTGTGTGATTCGAAGTTAATAGTAGATACACATGTTAGGTCTTATACATGTGTGTATATGGTATGTGTATACACGTAACGGGGGTGTTTGGGTTTAGTTGAGGTGTACTAAGACAGAGGTTGAGACAAAGCTCGCTCGGTTTCTTCCGAGTCTGGCAGTAACCTAATTGAATCACACATGTATTTCAGTGACAACTGTACATGAACACATACCAGTAACCAGAGATTCATACTTTTTTAAAAGGTACAGTGCACACAGTACATAATACCGTGCACACATATTTACATAAATAGGCACATACTATCACAGTAAATATCATATTTTTAATAGAAGGCTTTTTATTTAAAAAAAATATTGAAGTCTCTGGCTTTGCAATCCGATAAGCCTGATTATGCTGATTAGTCACAGTAAAAAAAAAATGGTGCTTTGTTGTTTTTTAAAAACAAACCCCCCCCCCCCCCCCATGTATGCACTTTTATTTTGGGGACTATTTTGTCCACAAAGAGAAAATTATTATATTTAAAGTTTGTATGGAGCATTGGAACTTTGGAATGTCAATAAATTATTTACATCTATCCTCAAGCCTTTTTACGATAAAACGGATAAGCGCTTGGAAAAATTATCCGTTTACGTTCAATGTGTCCGATGTCCTTTTTATATATCGCATAATATATACAAAAGTCCAATCAGGCCATGACCCTCTACTGAGAGGTGTAAAATTTGAGGGAGAACGGATAAGTTCGTAGGACATTATGTAGGCATACTTTTTTTAATTATTATCTCAGAGGGTCATGTAATAGGTCAATAAACTCCACTAGCCTTATAACCCATATCATATAAACATTTTTAAGGGTCAGAATGCGTTAACTTTATGAATACATATTAGAGTCCATTAACGGATAAGGAGTATAGGTGTAAAAACATTGTACCTAAATATGAAGAAGGGTATATACGTTCAGTTTGCCATTTATATACATATAAATTGATGGATTCTCAATCATCACCTGTCGCACTTTTAGACCTTCCGTTAGTAACGAGTTGCCGTGCGAGCTTGACGCTTAGAAGTCACTCCTATAATAATATACGTATAAAAAAAGACACGCCGTAAGTCGATCGTACATACACACCAACAGACAGCTTACGAGCACTCCATACAGAAGACGGCCGTCAATGCGCATTAGGATAGCGCAAAACCGCATAGCACAGTCGCACCAAAGCATAAAAGACAAAATGGACTCAGGCTATGTAGCTGTCGGTACTAGTAGTGATCCGAACTTATCGCCAGACCCGCCCCGGTCACGAAAATCAAGGTATGTCAACCACTCATTTAAAACTAGTTGTATGTATCACTATTTAACCAGGTACGTATATCTTGACGGCGAAGGTCGCGAAATGTGACTTAACCAAATGGAATAACACATACGC
>NW_014040165.1:35971-41257 GCF_001186125.1 Sphaeroforma arctica JP610 | reverse complement strand
TATATATATATATATAGTTAAACATGGTTATATAGTATGTATATGTGTGTCTGCGTGTGTCTGCGTGTGTCGATTGGTAGGTGGGTGCCTGTGAATGCCTATATTGATATATATATATGTCTGTGTCTGTATTCGATTCTGTGTTTGTCTCTTCGTCCGTGTTTGTTCGTGTTTTGTGTGTATATGTGTATGTGTATATATATGTGTGTGTGTGTGTATGTATGTCTGGTCTGGTCTGTGTGCTGCGTTTGCTGTGTGTTCATTTTTGTTTTTTGTGGATATTTAGCTGCACTAGATCACGTATTGTTGAGTTTGTCTGTGTATATGTATATATTAGCCGGTATGTTTGTTGCAGTCAGCTGTACATGGATACAATTTAATTTGTCCGCGATTGTAACAACGCTTTGTTACTCAATACATTACTAAACAATGCTCCATTTTTCTTGTGACGCTTGAGTATCGGGACCAGTGCGCGTTTACACAAATACTTTTGCATAAGTTCTCCAATGAATCAGTTGAAGTAGTTTTGTTCACTATTCTCAAAGCATCTCAAGACATCTCGCACCTTGTCTCGAATAACCAGGACGGACTCTATGTGTGCAGAGGATGGCGTTGTCAAATTCGAAGCCACGTATCTCGGAACAGGATTGGTTCCAAAGAACAGCATAAATACCCGAGTCGTCTTCCGAAAAGTGGACGTAAGTTACTATCGAATATGCCGGCGAACATTAGCACTGAGTAGTATGCACGGGGTCTGACTGCTATTCAACCCAAGTTACTAAACCGTTGCATGTGCTCCGTGACGTCTAGCTGTATGCGTGGCAGTAGATGCAGTTTGCGAACGTTGGTAGTTGCCTATAGCTGGTCTGCCATCAGGTGTTTCATTAATTTCTAACACCAGCGCTTCATAGGCACACAAACAAATGAACGTATATCCCTAGCCACGGTGCGCTGACCATTAGTATTGAGAATCTAGTCGAAGTAAATTAAGAGCCTAGTAGCCTGGGCGATGTGTATGTACACCTTTGCTTTTGCACATAGGATTGCACAATTGTATACAATTGCTGCACAGCAATTGGACAACATAGCGCAATTTGTGCAAATCATCAGCTTTTGGGCGTAAGCTCATCCCCAACTTTCACTCGTTTACACAGGCGGTACTAGACAGCCGGAAAGAACCGTCAGACATAGTGCTCGCAATCGCCGATATACAGCTCTCTATGCTTTGCGAGGCCAGGGATATAATAATGCCATGTAGGCGAATTAAGGGGTGTCTCACGCAGAGACACAAAGGGGCGTTACTCCTGTGTATGCTTGAGGAAGTGCGACAAGGGCAGTTTTTCTGTCACGTTATAGAGTTTAGGGATCCGCGAGAGGGCCAGAGAGCACATGCTCTGGTGTCGGATCGCATTGCGGGCAACAAGCTCTTATTATGATGAAATTTTGATAAGGAGTCTCTCCAGGAATGTCCCCCGTGGCAACTGCCGGTGATTTAGCCGGGTATCGACTAGCAGTACCCGCCCGAAGCACTTGTCAAACGAATAAATAAATTGAATAATTATGTTTTCAGTCCATGAGTCCTTAATTCAACCACGTTGTACCAGTAGATGTATCGTTAATTATTATGTATAAATGCTACTGTTCGAAGCAGAACTTCAACTTCCCATGAAAATCATATCGTGTGTACCTTTGGCAATTTAATAGCGACAGCGATCGAGGACCGCAGGGAGGTAGATGTGGCGAATCAAGTTCTCCTATTCTGTACAAGCAATACATGACGAGAAAAAATGTAGTAGTAGAAGGAGCATATATCAGTGAGAAGTTGTGCCAAGTACAAATAGTCCTACTTAGTTATAACCTGATTACGCTACGCTTGATTCTTGTGACCGGAACCCATTTATTGCGCCCAGAAAGGTCCCGATTGGCTCCTTGAGGATTGCGTGGTAAACAAGCCACTCAGGCTCGAAATCTCGTACCTCTAGTGAAACGGTACTGAAATTGATCACTTGAGGTATGCTTTTCGAGCGTATGATGAGGGATGACAACTCAGCATATGCAAGGCAGGCATTGCCACGCTTGGGGGCATATGTGCGTGTCATTCCCTGCTTGATCACATAATCCCCCACCGCATCAAGAACGATGGCAGCCAGCGAAGCCTGAAGAATGGTAGTAGATGTTATATTCTAGAGAAATGCGTCGTAGTCCTGTATCCGGCAATTTCATCATAAGCCCAAAGTGGTGTACCGTACTTTAGTATGGCGAAGCTGGTACAAATTTCATCACAGAAGCAAACAACCCCGTGTGTTTGAACTATGTCTTTGTGTGCGTATATGCACATAGAATTATGTGTGTTTTTATCTTCACCAAGCTGCACAGCGAAATTGTGAAAAAGCAACACATACTCCGGATGATATTCAACAACCTCAGGCGTACGCTCGACTTAAATCATCTAGCGAGAGGTTATAGGCAGCAGAAACCCCATCAGACGTAGCACTCACAGTCACCGATAAACAGCTCTCTTTGCCGTGTGAAAGAGGTACATTATTGTCGTGCTGAGGCGAATTTCGTGAGGTTCACTGCACAGAGACAAAGTAGGGTTTGTTTCTATGCGTGCCGAAGAAGTGTGACCATGGCAGTTCTTCTCGCTAAAGAGCTCAGCGATCCGCGAGAAAGAATGCCGGCACGCGCTGTGGTATCGGATCTTATCTTGGCGAAACTCTGATACGACGCACACAGACGACAGATGTTCGACAGTTCATACGGGAAATGCTGTATAATGTACTGCGGGAAACTTAGTCGGGCGCCGTTCAGAAGAACCCACCGTGCGCTTATCCCATGAATAAGGAATTCGAATATAATCACTTTCAGTGAGCCAAACCTTTCAGACTCGCTCATTTCCCTGATAGCTGAAACGCTAAACTCAATGCGACCATATGATTGAGCCTCGATCGAATTGTACTGCACTTGGTTCATTTTGTATAGGAAACTCTTCAGAATGGGGAATAGTAAGAACCAAGCACCGTCCGAGGGGGGGGGGGGGGGGGGGTTGCTTGATACTATGGCGTGTCATTTAGTCATGCTAATACGGGTGAAAAAATGTATTGAGCAATCCAATTGAATATGAGAATAGATAAATTGAAGACTATGATCCGATGCGATGATATCTAGACCACGTCAAACGAAACGAAAATCAATGAACCAAAAGAATGCTGATGCAGCTATTTAGCCATAAAATTGTGGGACCCAGCGTCTTCGGACAAATTCTCTAAGGGATATATTCTTTATAACCGGCTCCGTCTCCTATGAAGTAACAGAGGTCTCAGTGTCTACGCAAACCCTGCTTGCTTGATTTCGCTCAGCATTCGCTTTGATTCGGCCAGGTAGTCTATCGCCTTAACGGCGCTGATATTGCAACGCACACGCGACTCATCCTGTGAAGAGGTTCAGGTAAGATGAGACATAGGAGTATCCGAAATACAAAATACAAATCTATACCGCTATACAACTGAATTTTATGCCATAGAGATGCTCGCTGTTAATGATTGGTGAAAATGAGACTCAAAAGTACCAGAAACAAAAACATATGCCACCACAACTGAATGATAAGCTTTTGGAAAATCGAGTCTTGAAAGCAATCTTACATTGTAGGTATCCATCTTGGCCCGCAGCTTGATCAGCAGGTGCCTGAATTTGGCATCGTTCATTTTCGCTTCGAATGCGTCTGGGTCGTTCTATAGGATCAAATCGCGACGGTTTGAGCAGAATATTGAAAATATCGAAAATATACCTAAAACAGAAAGTTATGTAGTACTGCTTGCGACTAGGTGTTAAAAGACTGCAATCGGATTTCGGGTTTGAACGAAAACATGATAAAAGAAAGCCCCTGAGCCGTCATGATATACATATGCTCCACTCATCGCCGCAGAAAAACACGTGTTACATACAATGCGCGCACACACGCACGCAGCCAATCTCATCAATACAACATGCCATAGGCAAAGTACGGCTTATGTAGCTAAAACGACAAGGATGTCTTGTTCAGAGCGTCAGTGTATGGGCAAACAATGACAAAAAGGACGACATGCTACAAAGATGCACGCACTCTTACATACATACCATGGAAAGAGTGTAGAGATCTTCAGCCGATATGCCAAGGATGTCTTGTGCAGTCTCGTGGAAAGCGGTTGCCCACGTGTTACCTTCGGTATCATACAAGCACATACTCAGCATAAGACGCTTAGACGCCTCGCTGAAGTCCTTTGAACAGTTCTCGCAATGGTAGCCACTGCCTTGTTCTGTAACATGATGCGAGTGAATTGTATGTCATTACTGGCAAAATATGACACATTGCGAATGTGTCTCAGCATTGTTTGGTCTGGGCACTGAGGCCCAAGTATCGATTCCAAATCATGCCAGAATTTGGCAAGTGACTAGAATTTCAAGTGCAATGTAACGTACAACTCTCTTGCATTCACACTACAGACAGCTGCACGACGCTGTCTCCAATAAAATTCAATTAGATCATAAATTAGAGGTAAAGCGTGGATACCAGTGAACGGATAAGCGACGCAGAACTGCATATATAAGTTCCTCACAAACTTACCCGAAATTTTCTTGTTGCAATCGGGACATGCGTTGTAAATGAAGTTCTCCTTTTTGATCACGTCAATGTACCCGGAAGTAATAAAGTAGAGCGGCTTGCTGGTGCTCTGAAGTTGCTCCAACTTGGGGCCGGAACTGATGCCGCCAAGTGTGATACGCTCGTCATCCCATCGCTGTGCTCCCCCTACACCACCAGCCGATAGTGACTCGACTTGTGTGTTCTTGCCAATCTTATCGTACCTGTCGATAGAAGAATAAAGATGTACCCGACTCGATTTTGAGAATAGGACTGATAGCTGCACAAAGCGTTGAGTGTGGTTGCAAAGAGGATACAACGTTGCTGGATTTATCTGAGTAATCTACTAAATTTTATATACCTATCGATAGCAGCGCATTTATATGCCAATTTTGTGTGTGAGTTTAGGGATTCGATCCATATGCTACTACAAAGTCGTCGTACCTGTCCCAAGCAGGACGAGTGGTAGAATCGGAGTAAAGATTCAGAGTATAAAAATAATAAAACAATAAACCATTAGGTTCTCCGATTAACAAAGTATTGCTTTATATTGAAAAGAAAAAAATAGTCGGTTGATGCACATATACAGATCCCGCTGATATCTCATACATATACATGTCATTAGCTCCTCCTCGATCGATATATATACACGGGCATAAACATATATA
>NW_014040165.1:32778-35475 GCF_001186125.1 Sphaeroforma arctica JP610 | reverse complement strand
ATATACGGGACATGCTTCTTACTCATGGTCAGGTTTATCACACATACCAGCCTCGAAGTCTGTGTGCGTCGGGGATATTGGGATCTGATAGTACCATGCTATCTCTGGAAGCGGATAGGGTGCGACCATTATAGTCACCTACACGTGCATTCGACACAGCCAAAATAGATCCCTCTTGCTTGTCGAAATCAGTAGCTGTGGCTCCCCAGAGCGTTATGCTACGAGTTAAATAGACTTACAAGTGAGATATTTTGCACAGACTGCGCATAAAGGTAGCACAGAAAGTCTACAGCTATATGCTATATAAGTACATGTTGCTTGACATTGCCTCAAATTACGACTACACCGTCGGATACAATGTAAATGTGTACAAGGCCGTGGAGAAGTTTGTAACAAAAAATTGTATTACACACATCGTGATTGCGCACTGCCATGATGCTTTGTCCGACATAAACCAGATACATACAGACACGATCACTTCTGACCATCTCCCCACACCATTCGATATTGAAGAGTTGTCATCCACTTCGCCAAAACGATTCATGAGCGATTTGTACTATATAACTGCTAGTAAACACTCGTGCGTACACACGCCATCCTGCAAAATGCAGAGAGGTGATGAACGACTTGGCCCCAGAGTTGCACCCATGATCATTTGCGGCGTAGTTGCACTCACATACAGAGGCGTAGGCAATACTAAAGAAATAAAGACCAGGACAAGGAATGCCATACTTGATAGCCTTGTTTGAATCGTCGATGAGCGTCATATCCCTTTTGGTCACATCGCCGCCGGCACGAGTCCTGATGTTGACACAGTCGTTGACCACCGAAATCACACCGATCACATCTACAGTAGCATCCTTCACTTGGTCGTTGATGTTTCCAATCTTTTCGAAATTGTACTGAATTCCTGATCATGGCGAAAATTAAGCACGAGAAGAGAAAAATAAGAATCGAGAATGGCGTGAAGTGACCAACCAACAGCTAGCGCCCTCAAAAAGGCAGTTCACATGCATTCCGGGTGATAGCTACGCCCGTTGAATAAAATATTGTACACTCAATAATCTAGTAGACAACTAATGGCTGTCATAAGCAGATCATTACGTTCGTTCTAAACGGCGGAGGTGAAATAGTATTGAAACATCATTGCAGCGCAAACGATGGGGCAGCAGGATTACAAATAATTTAAATGAGCGCATCAGCTTGAAGATGTGCACATACTTCATACACTAATACAGATTCAGAAACGAACGTGTGCTGCTTGTGTAGAATGAGACAAACGTCCAGATACAATAGCGTAATTTGATAAACCTACAACTGCATTTTTTTTCTCTAAGCAGAGATGATTTAAGTGTAAGTACAGTGTTACGGAGGTCCTTAAACGCACGTACCTGGTGCCTCGTCATCGGGCATCTCCGTAATGACAGACGATTTATTGAGTGTGACTTCGCACTGGTGACCGGTTGTGTTGTATCTCTGGTTGGCAAATTTGACCTCTCCTCCCGATATTGTATACACCTGGACCACAAATTTCAAGAACACATAGCAATGGAATGTGAGATTAACATTTCAAGTGGGCTTATAACTATATTGTCAAAACTATTTGGGCCCGATCATGACTGTGTAGCTGAATCATCGAGCCGACATGCCCTGAAGGTAGTATGTAGTGCAACACGTGCCCATCACTTGCATTTGTACGCAACTGTCAAGAGCCAAATTGCGTACAATGGATACGCCTGGGCAGAATAAGAATACACAGTGTTAAAGACAGAAGTTTTATCAGAGTATAAGATGCCATAGATTGTGCACGCATAAAGTGCCGTAAATGAATACAGATGCATCCGGATACAGTCTCGAAATACAAACTAGCACAAGTCTTTACTCTAATTACGAGAGTTTGTATCTGCCATAGTAAGGTGATACAGCCTACAAGTAGTCGCACGGGTAACTAAATTGGGGTTTACACAAATAGGAAGTGAACGATGTACGTATGCGCTACTAATGAAAATCAGGGCCATTTGGCCGTTGATCAGCAATATTGAACGTCCCGAAATGAGTCGAAGAATGAATAAAATACTTTCGTGCTCTGGATGGTGCCCAAGATTCTCTCAGCTACTCTGTGTATGCATATCTGTACATACACGTATTCGACCTTACTGTATCAACCACAAGAAGAACATACTTTTGTCCTCTGAATAGTTCCCCTCACAGCAACTTTGTGTATGCATATCTGTACGTTCACATATGCTCGTCCGTAAAAATTAATCACAAGAATAACATACTTTAGTGCTCTGGATGTTTTCCATGATGGTCTCGGCCACTTCGTTGAAGCCCGTCATCTTGATTGTGCCGGTGGTATCCTTCAGATTGAACGAGATTAGCTTGCCCGATCCCTTGTCGTTGTTCCAGTGACGATAGTCGCCCTTCATCACACAACGGCCTGTTTATCAAGAGTAGTTGTATTGTATTTAAGTGGGGAGAGCATGAATGGACCACAGATGTGTGAAGTGCAGAATAGGGATACATCACTGCGTACGTATATATTAAGCAGGAGATCAAAGCACACACATACCACACACCACGCACATCACCAGCCTACAACGCATACATAATATATATATATATATATATATATATATATGTGTGTGTGTGTGTGTGTGTGTGTGTGTGTGTGTGTGTGTGTGTGTGTGTGTGTGT
>NW_014040165.1:29782-32713 GCF_001186125.1 Sphaeroforma arctica JP610 | reverse complement strand
GTGTGTGTGTGTGTGTGTGTGTGTGTGTGTGTGTGTGTGTGTGTGTGTGTGTAGTGTGTGTGTGTATACATATATATATATATATGAGTGTGTGTGTGTGTACACGTGTATGCGTTTGTGTTTATATTTATATATATATATATATATATAAGTGTGTGTATGTGTATATATACCCCTGTCAGATCATCCACAATAAAACATACATACATTTTCCATATCACCTCTAACACACATGCATACATACCCTTGATTGACCATCTGTTCTGGTAACAATTCAGTGACTTAATGGGTACGGTGGTGCCACCGCCACGACTGGGCGAAGGAGTGACTCTCGTGTTATTAATCATGTTGTTGTTGTTGTTATAACTGCTGTTGTTGTTATTGTTGTTGTATGACGGCTGGGGTTTATTCATTGGGGGGTTGGGCTTGACTTCACTCTTCACCGGAGCGTTCTGAGCGTTCTGGGTGCTTTGTGCTGCTGTAAGTATAGAAGGGCACAGGTAACTATACTAACTCATGCATGGTCACTTTAAAAAAATGCAGAACTAAACACGGCTAGCAAGAAGCTGCATAGATGCGCATATATATATCTTGACATTGACATCTTCGTATAAAATATAATCTATATAGACTGTCGCTGCCAAGAAAAATGAAATATAAGCCAATAGATTATGAGAACAGGCAAGAGCTCCAGACGACAAGGCTAGGGCACATTCTACCAGCGTTCACGTAACCCTGTAGCAATCGAGCGCTCGTGCGTAAATTCTATACCAAATCTACCGTACTCCCTTTCAGATTATATATAAAGTGAAAACAGTGGTTAAATTGCAATCAGGTTAACTCGCACGCACGGCATACTAATGATATATATAACAAGTATGCAATAAATATATGTATTAAGCACAATACACAACGGACTTCAAACATGCCTGGAGTACGACAGTGTGGCATTGGCGTATAGTAAACGCGCAGCAATGGCGTTGTTTAACAGGTTGAAACACCGGATAAGTAATCTTAACGCAATTCAGCAAAAAAAAACCCCCCACCGCCGAACGAGCATCGCGGAATGTAGTCAAAAAGAGTATCCAGTGAAACATTGCACAATACCTAGGTACACACGGTTAAACAGGCTATTGAAATACAAAGTGGAGAATTATTTACATACCATATCGTCAGGATACTCATAATAATACTGTGAATTCGTGTAACGAAGATCTGTAGGCTATAGCTTGACATACCCGCGGTGCTGACGGGATCGTAGTTCTGGGGATCGCCAATGATGCCTAAGTGCTCGTTAGACTCCACGGTCACATCCAGAAGAATAGCAATTTTCCTCTCGCGTACGGTGTTACACAAATAGTTATTCAGCATGAGTATAGTACCCTTCTTAATGTGTCCGTCGTTCACCATGTTGTTCAATTGGGTGGCCAACATGGCTGCTAGAAACCACTTTCCATCCGAGATACACAGACGCCAGCGTTCTGTGGCGGTCTTATTGGATGTAGGTTGTACCTTCTTCATAGTAACGATCTGCACCTTGCATCCTACCATCGCATTGGCCTCGCCGGTGCCCTCCTCGGCGTATATTTTGGGGATTGCGAGCTCAGTTAGTAGATCCATGATTGCAGATAGAAGTTATAGATAAGTATACAGATAGTGAGGTTTGTACGCGATTTGAGCACACTTATGCAAGAGTATGGCAAAGCTTATGCCGTTATCTTTGTATATAGAAAATATATAGATACTGTGTTGACATACAAGTTAAGTGTACAAATAGATGTAATATATGTTTTATTTATATATACATGTATATGTATATATATATATATATATATATGGTCTTTTTAGTATTTATTTTAGGTATGTACAGAGACCTAGAGTATTTAGACCTATGTAAATACCTAACTCACCTATAAGTGACCTATTTACACAACTCTACACGTAACTAACTAATCATGAAAAGCCCGCGCTTTCTTTAGATCGGCGCGTAGGTACCTTGCCTATTGGCGGAAATCAATAGAAACGCGCAATTTCAAAATGAATATGCCACTAATTCAGAGCTATTTTAAATTAGTTGAAACTAATACTTACACTTATCGACACAGATCTTGCACGTCATCAATTTTTGTGGCGCGGCCGATGGCCAAGGCCCACAGGGACTATCGCGAAATCGCGGACCAAGTGATAGAGCTGATACTTGATAGCCATCGAGTGTGTTATTACAAATAAATACATATGTATTTATTTATAACTATATTGATACATATGCGTATAAACTGATATCAGAATAGTACATGTTGTATTACTTTTATATTGCACCATATTGTGCCTACACTTTCAGATATAGAAGTTGTTATATAATCCTGCGTACATATGCTTGTATATATACATAGAGAATATCACGCATGCAACAATAAGGACACGCATTGAACCCGCCATCATGTCCTTCCCCAACTCGGAGATCTCACAGCAGACCTCCCTGTTATCCAGAAGGTATGCGAACAGCATCGCCGCCAAGTGTATTCTCATTTGTGCCGCTCATAGCACATGTACAAGTATCCACACACGCCAAACAGACACATATATACACAAAATTTCAGCAAGTATACTTAGATATGTGAGTGCTGATATATACGCGCATGCTTGTCCCTATAGGTCAGCTGATGTACACCGGTTTGTACTACACCTCCATAGCCACGTACAAGAGGTGTTACAGCGTAATATGGGTCGCTTTGTTGAAACAATGAATTCGGAGGAGGTACAAGGTACGTTGCATTCTAAACTTCATAGCTCGGCGAGTACTATATCTATATATATATATATATATATACATATATATATATATATTTATATATATATATATTATAATATATATATGTATTAATATATATATATATATGTGTGTGTGTGTGTGTGTGTGTGTGTGTGTGT
>NW_014040165.1:18982-24454 GCF_001186125.1 Sphaeroforma arctica JP610 | reverse complement strand
TATGTGTGTGTGTGTGTGTGTGTGTGGTATGTATGTATGAATGTATGTGTGTATACCTTTCCTTCCTTCAC
Organism: Sphaeroforma arctica JP610; assembly: GCF_001186125.1. Taxonomy (NCBI): domain Eukaryota; class Ichthyosporea; order Ichthyophonida; genus Sphaeroforma; species Sphaeroforma arctica. Next base: position 24,383 of record NW_014040165.1, on the reverse strand, counting down.
CAAGCGACCAAGCTTGGTAACGGGAGTCCAGCTCTCCTCCTTGTCGCCACCGCGACCTCCGCCACGTCCACCACGTCCACGGCCACCACGGCCACCACGGTCACCGCCGCGTCCACCACGTCCGAATCCACCACGGGACCCACGTTCACCACCGGTCTGAGAAGCGTCAGCCATTTCTGAATATGTATGTATGTACAAGTATATATATACACAATGTACAAGTAGAATGTGTGGGAGAAGCGGTGATGTTAATTAGCATGAGACTGGGAGTGGATGGATAGTTTGAAACGCAACGAAAGAAGGGTCGGTGTACAGGTTGTCTCATAGAATCTTTGTTTCTTCAAATTGTTTTTTTTTGCAGATGCAGCATGGATTCATGTTCTTTTCATCAACAACTAGAAATACAGACGACCAACAGGCGACGATCACTAAAAACGATCATTCACTAGAGTTCCTCTATTCGCTCTATCCTATATTACGCTTGCTTATTTACAGACTCACGCACACGTCTATATACAGATACGTGAATACAACTATCCACTACGCAAAGTAACAGAGAAGCAAAACCACACCACTTACGAGTTACTTTTTAAATGTGGGTAAAAGAGACGGATCGGTAACCCGGCTTATTGCATATATAGAAACCAGGAATCACGTGCGTGTGTACTATTTCAATTTTAAAATTTGATATGGTTTTTCAGAATATGTAAACCGGGTTTAGTTTTACGCATTCAAATTCTAAATATAGATTTACCGGTAACATCGACATAGTACGCTACATTCGTATTCCGGGACATCAACCGTGGTTTATGATATTATTATTTAAAACACATATGTAAAAACTTCTCCTCAGAAAATATTCGTAATTAAACGCATGGTACATTTTAGACTCAAGTGTGTACTCGCTGTTCGTGTGTCTGTGTATAATATTTACAACATTCAGTCTAGACTACGAAGATACGGAGGTGCGACTCTGTAGAGATGTATATATTGAATAGTCATAGCCTACTTCTAATAAATGAAACTTGCATCTTCCTACAAATGGTCGCCACGATTGGGTATAGTCACCATAACAAAAATAGTTGAACTCGTACGACATGCCCTGGTCATACTGAAAAGGTGGAAAAGAATCACAAAACAAGTGAGACGGGCCGAGGAATGCTCTGCCCAAGGATTGCTATGAAAATCACGCGCACTGTAAGTAAACCGTAACAGTCAAATAGTGTGATGTGAGAAACAAATGGGCAATGTTTGTAATGATGCTTTGAATTTCTTCGACTGCAGGCACGGCGCGTAGTCGTGTCGAGGTAGAGAACATGACACCCCTGAACGCATTCCTGTCCATTTTTTTAAACATGTACGTTTATTTGGCTTATCTACTAGTTATACTCACTGTTACTATTACTATCTTTGGTGGCGTTCGCTATGGACAATGATTTGCAGCGAATCAGCATGAGATCTACATCTCGGATGAGAAGATATGTGCCAAAATAAGGGTGCTGATCTGCACCGACTTAAAACCAGCAATTTCGATTGAGTAGGGATCTGCCGAAATAGTAATGCAAACCAGCATGCATTCCTTTGTCTGACGTTTCACGTGGTAAGTACTTGAAATTCAAGTATTGTCGTGTGTTGTTATTCGGATGATGCAAAAACAATCACTAGCTTCGGCGCTGCGTGCTTTATTCATTTAAGTCTTTGACGAATATATATTTCTAATGGATGTTCCGCAATCTCGATCGCTTTGTCTGACTTTTATCCTATCACTCTGTTCAGTTGATCCTGGTAAAAGATGATTCGAGCACTACTGCAGTCAACACGTACTAAGAGAGGGTCAGGAAGACCCTTAACACGGTAAGTAAATGGTTTAGATCGTTATTTGGATATAGCTATAGTCTTTAAAAAAAATTCAATAAAGTAAACCTGCTTTTCAAGGTCTCCATTGTTGCGTATTGAAAGGTATACTTTTTCCTGCTTGCTGAGATTCGCTTGTCTTAGAAAGTCGTCTGCGAAAATGTTATACAGGAATTAGCATAACCTTCTGAAAATTAGACAATTAGTTATCTAATAAACAATCTAGTGTTGAGTCCAAAGAGACCACCAAAATATGGTCAAACAACTATTAACTTGTACCAGAGGAATATCTGCGGTGTTAGTTTCTGCTTGTCTGTCGAGCGCATTCAACTGTATGCAAGTTCATCTGGACAGGTAGATCAACTGTCTGTTGCGTGTCTGCTCTCGTACAAGAGTGTTTTTTGGAACTCCTGGACCAGCCGATGCAAAACTGACAACCTTGTGCCCAGTTACAACTGAGCTGTAGGGGCTCGCACGTGTCTTGTACTTGTGTGTGCATGATAAATTTAAACCAACGTATAGACATAAACCTGCAGTAAAAATTGAGTACATGTCCCTTGTAGTGTGGAATTCTTTGCGCCGATCTGAAGCTATTCATGCTTTATTAGTGATGGTCTTTGGCGCTTCGTTGTAGCGTCTGTCACGGTTCTTTTGTCTTTCGGTGACTGTTGTTTAACGCTACTCAATAAATGTTTGGCAAAACCGGGGCGGGGACAGTCTACTAGAAAACTCGTGGAGATGCAATGCATTTCCACCGACTCGACTCCATTGGCTTCCATATAGGTTGGCACCGAATGCCTGTTATACCTCACAATACGTGTATGGTGTACACATGCGTCCATGTGTATCCATATACCACTTGACTGAGAAAATGTAAATGAATGAGTAGCCTTGTCGCACAAGATTGCGGACAAGTGCACTCGTACAGAATTCGTCCTAGACAGTTCATGTGCCATACATAAGTAGCAGGGGATGAAATCTCGTATTATTTACTATATTATTTTATTTTTTAACATATGGACTTGTGTCACGTACCACTTTGGGAGGGTACGAAGGCGTAATCCTCACCGAACACGTGACTCTCGACGGTTGATAAACGTTCGTTCAGGGTTTTAACCACGCGGATAGACTGTCGAACGATACAAATATTCAATGTCAAGGACAACTTGCAGGACAGGGCTATTGTTCGAATTCATTGATGCGCAATGGAGACATAGGCATATCACTAATAAACTCCAGTGAAATGTATCGTGAATGTGGGTCAACCCTCAAAGCCAACATACGGTGTTGACGAGGAGATGATAGGACGGATAAGAACATGTGCAAGTAGAAAGCGAACAGGTGCTTAGCTCCACTCAACCGCCGCTGGAAGTGTAAGGAAGCATGTGGAATCTGAGACATCCAGCTCGTAGACAACTACACCCGCTATTTTACATGAAACCAATTACCTTATAGAATAGCTCTTCCATCCTCATCCCACCATCATTGAAATAAATATCTTCGTCTTTATGTCGGTGCGTACTCCCTAGCACATATCGCCGCGTTTTCGACTCTAATAAACTATAATTATCTCTGTGGTGAAGAAGGACAAAGTTTTGATACTAAAAACGTACTTCTCCGCCAACATATGGAGAGGAGTTCCTATGTTCCCAGGCTACTATGATCTCTGTGATTATCACCGTAGCGAAGGGACTATTCTGATACCGCGCCATCGCAAGCGGTGATAATGCGTAAACACAACGCGCATCACAAACACCAATCTACCCCGTGTACACACAAAGACTGCTCTGCCGATACTAAAATGAGATACATGATACAGACACACGATAGTTTGCACTAGCTGCATAAAACAACCAAAAGAAAAGTCAAAGAACTTACGCGTGCGGAGTGGTTCGATACACAAGACGGTGAGGCGCACAGGCAAACCGTCGATAGTTATATCATAAACATATATATATGTGTGTGTGTGTGCTTGACCTTTCATACAAATACGAATAGATGAGTGTGCATTAAATTATTGGTGGGAATATAAGCTGCCTCCGATTTAAAGACCCAAAAAAAAGGCAAACTCACCTTAATGAATCTATATGTCTTGGAGTGGTGCGGTAGACGAGTCCTATAGTATCCCGACAGAGTGCGCATACCATCGGACTATATGTGCTGTGATATTAAACAACCGAATTGAATTTGAGGTGTGAATTGTGAGGACAACACAAGGGCAGCGAAATGCTACAAATCAAACGTACAGCTAATTTACGTTCAATCTGGCACAGTGTAAGTGAGGAGGGTCAAGCAGTCGCATAGTGTCATATGCGTTATGCAGGAATAACCAAAGTAAGAAGTGCACTAAACTGGGACAAGATATTCGCGTCTTTTTTTCGCTCTCAAGTAACATTGGTGATGAAATGTTAATTCGCAGTCTACTGAATACATAAGCTACGGTCTGTACGATCTTACACTATATACAATGGACATAGCAGCTGCGTGTGACATGTGCAATATCGTGATACGCCAAAAGACAACAGCAGAAATTACAGTCTATCCACAGTGAAATTCACATCTCAAATTGGGAACCACTACTCTTCGGAGCGCATACCTCCCCAGATCAGCGCTTTCAGACGACGTCGCTAATTCATCGCAAATTTCGACATCCTCTGTCACCGCTGGTTTGTCATTGATATTAACTGTTTAGAATATCTTGTGCAACAACAGACAAACAACACTGTCTAAGATGCAATCAAATTGTAGAACGTGCCCAAATACTACTGCAAACGATATATATCTAGATCGAAGTACTATATTTTCCGGTGTCGTTGACAATAAGTACACACGAGTGGTTGAAAATATACGCTAAGACTCCTTGTCTAGAGTTGGAGGATGTGCCATCTCTCTGAACATCAAGAATTAAACGAGCGGTCGTAATTGGACACATACCTCGTAAAGAAATCAAGTTGAGAGTTTCATTATAGTCTAATAAACTGAAAGAATCGCCTAGCACGCTCCGGCACTTGAGACACTGGTATATGCACATCGCTTCGGAATCCGGTGTGATCTGTGGCGATACTATTAAAAATTGATATTATGGATACGTCAAAAGCTGGTCAATGCGCATTTTCTAATACTCCTCACACTCGTGCACCCCGATGGGAGTGTAGATCTATCCGAGCATTGCAGACAGCTGCTTGCACATTAGACTATTTATTTGCGAGATCATAGCTTGCACAGTATGTGTGTGCTCCTGCAATTGCTAAACATATACTCCTAATCCGGATTGCAGACTCTGTTTGATGTCCGCATAGCGAACTGTAGAGAAAAATGTTAACAATCTATTTTTCCGCCACTTATAAACACAAAAAAAGCACAACCATTTGTTCCAATTGAGAATGACATTTTGGAGCGTCATGTACTCATGTACGTTTCTCGAAAACAAAACCATAAACTTGGAGTTAGAAAATAGACCAGCTTGTTATAGTCAAGTCTTGATAGTTATTCATACTGCGTACAAATAGTTATACAAACAAACATCACGATGTGATTTTAAGCTTAT
>NW_014040165.1:5856-15511 GCF_001186125.1 Sphaeroforma arctica JP610 | reverse complement strand
TATTATTATTATTATTATTATTATTATTATTATTATTATTATTATTATTATTATTATTATTATTATTATTATTATTACAATTATTATTATTACTATTATTATTATTATTATTATTATTATTATATATTATTATATATTTATTATTAAATATATATAATGTATAGAATAAATCACATTAAAAAATGCATTGAGTTTTAATGCCGTCTACATTCTAGACACGTTTTTATTAATATAAATATTATGTATAGTATATAAATATGTGTAATATGTATAGAATAAAGTCCCATAAAGAAAACATTGCATTCACATAGTGTCTACAATCTAAATATGTTATTGCAATTATGTAAATATTATGTAGTATATTATTATGTGTGTAAGTTTCGGTCTATCAAGGCGATATTAATGCCTTAGAGTAATTAAACGCTTAGATTAAGTCTAAGTATAATTAAATTCAATGTGAATAAACGAAATGAGTTTTTTAGTAAAGTTAAGTATGCCTCGTGGAAACAGCAATACTCTCAGGGATTGTGAGGCAAAGACATTGTCTATATACAATCCTCTCAGTACTGTTTTCACCGAAGGGATTTTCTTTTTAGTGTTTCGTTGTCGCTCTAATAGAAACTATGATATGTTTTGTTGGTGCGAATCCGAGAGACTCATAAAATCCTATCTTAGATGAAGAAGAAAAAATACTCCTGATGTCCATAGTTTTTGCATTAACCAATAACTTTCCACTTATCAAGAATTAACCTACTTAGCCTTCATCAGACTGGCACATCTGGTTGGCTGAATGGAGGATAAACTAAGCAAAGCTAATAGCCCCTATAAACCTATGTTCGGTTGAGCCATCTCGCTACCGAAGTTAAGTAGATTTGGAAGGTTAATATAGTTCTATTAATAGAACTAGACCAAATCTTATATTGAGTATCCACTTGCGTGGTCTCTAAGTCTGTAGTGTTCTCAGAGTCCTGTCCTTCTTTCGCATGAGTGATATGAGTACGCTCGTGTGCGTTTGATACACCTGACTTATTTAATAGTCGCATTATAAGTGTATATACAACGGAAACAGATTCCTAGCTAGATACTGGCACTTCTTAAATGTAGTGTCATTAGTAGATTGTATTTCTTGTGCACAGACTTCAAGTGCTGTGTTGCCTTTGAACTGCTTACCGTTCAATTTAGTGGAGAGTGGAATCTTCGATTCTTTGACCTTGTTAAGGAAGGTCTCAGAAGGGGTCCATTTGGTTGTTCCAATGAGACCTATATGAGAGACTACAGGTCTCAGGCCAAATTTACAGCAAGAAACCATCTTTGATTTATGGAAGTCATCAGAATTAGCTCACTCCCGAGAGCTAAGTCATCCGAGTTAATCAAGTTGCTCAAATCACTCTCAAGAGTTGAGTTATTACTTAATCGACTTCCGAGAGCAGATTTAGTTTCTCAACCGATTCTCGAGAGTGGATTAAGCCTGTCAACTACAACATATTAATAATAGCTGCGGTTCTATGTGAGTCACAACGTATGCGGAAAGGCATCATGTGTTCAGCGTGAGATTTAGTTGCAGAGAAGTTGAAATAGAAAAGCATCGAAGTGTTAAAGTGTTTCGCATAAGGTTTCTCATACTGACCATATGAGTTTTTACCCTGGCCAGCCCAAGCGGCAGAACACTAGCACAAACACCTTAGGTATAAAACCAAAGGTGAGATCAGAAATAAATACTTACATTTGTACTTTATTTGAAGTCTACTACATTGTACTCTAACACTATACGACATATTATAGTATGTCTCCAGGGCGTCTTCTGAATGGCTTGGGTACCCTGATATAGGAAAGTATCTACTTCCCTATCTAAATATATTGTCTCGCATAGTATCATGCTTATTAATTTATTGAGCCATGGATCCTTACTCCGTAATGGGCAACACAGCGTGATGGTAGCTTTGTGTATATGAACATAATTTAGTAATTGGGCAATAGAGGAGACCGACTTTTACACTAGTAACTCACGTACGGATTTATTAAAGTCCGGTACGAAGCGTGATAACATAACCGGTAATTGGTTATGTATCCCTGGTAGTTGTTTGATATCAAAATGAAACTTTGATATCGTATCATGTCATCGGCTCTGTAATTGAGAGTCTGGCTTCATCTCCTTCATATATTGAAGGGACTTCTGATCACACATCAGCGTAAAAGTTGTTCCGTATTAGTAATCGCGGAAGTGTGTTAGAGCTGCTACTATGCCTAGTAGCTCTTGCTTCACAGTTGGATAATTCAACTGTGATGCATTCATTGCTCGGCTAACGAATTGTATATACCTAGGTTTATTATCTATAACCTGGTATAATACACCTCCAAGTGCTAAGTCTGATGCGTCCGTTGCTATTTCAGAAGGCACGCCATCGACAGGTCCTTGTACAACAGGGGCTTGTTGGACTGCGTGCTTGAGCGCTTTAAATGCGTCATCACACTCGTTAGTCCACAAGTCTCTTAGTTTGCCTTTATGACATCTTAAGTGTCCAAAGAGTTTAAGATAATCAGCCAAGTGTGGTACTCCATCTGAAAAGAAGTTTACAAACCCACACTTGCTGTTCACATCTCTTCCTGTAGTTGGTTTTCGCCAATCTAACAGGTGTTCCACCTTATCGGGGTCGATTTCCGGTGTCGATTTCAATACCTTCCCCATATATATGATAGCCTAAGAGCTGTATTTCGCTCATGGCGAAGTGACATTTCTTCTCGTTAATCTTGAAGTTTTGTTCGTTGAGTCTCTGAAGAACTCGCCTGACTAATGCGGCATGTTCGCCCTTATTTTTAGAAAAGATGACTATGTCATATATATAGACTTGCACGTTAGGCATGTCTGCAAACATTTCCTCCATTACTAGTTGGAAGAATGCTGGTAAGGAGTGCAAACCGAAAGGTGCACCTCTAAACCTGTATTGTTTACTTTTCCAGGTAAAACTAAAGTACTTACGATGGGGTTCATAAATTTGCATTTGATGATACCCCTGTGTTAAGTCTAAGGATGTAAACACCGTAGCATCTTCCATTCGTCTCAGTAACTCGTTTATACGAGGGAGATGAAATCTATGAGTCGGCAATAACTTATTTATTGGACTCGTATCTAGACATACTCCGACTTTCTTAAATGTTCCGTCAGAGTTGTGTTGATCAACTGCCAATAATGCTGAGTTAACTGGCGTTTGTTGGTAATTGATTTCGATTACCCCATCGGATAACCATTTCTCGACTTGTTCTTTAACTACAGCTTCGTGTCTCTAAGAAACATAGTTTCTTGAAGGACATTTGAACTTAGTAAAGTCTACCTTGGTTAAGTCAAGGCTGACGTATCCGTCGTTGAAGTGTAATTTTGCCCAGTCGGTTATTTTGATTTTGTTATTTACTAATATAAGATCCATTATCTTATCGGCAAAGCCAGGAATTAATATCTTGACTGTGTCCGATGGTGGTGAATATGGGTTTAGACAATTATCGTCTGACTGATCCTTTAATGGATCTATGTTGTTGGGTAAGCCTGTTACGGTTATCCCTAACGTAAGCAAATCGCTCATTTCGACTATAGTGTCGTACTTCTGTGACATCTTAACGATCACAGCTTGAGTCGTGATATTTCTATCATCGGCCAGGGAGATTTAACATCTGTGGCCATGGTATCAGACTTAGAAGTTTTATCATCTGTTAAAATTAGGTGAGTGGTTCGAATTCGCCTTTCAATGTCTTTCATTAATGCAAAGCGGTCGGATAAACATGAAATTTCTGAACCAGAATCAATCAATGCAAGGACTTTATTTTCGTTGCAATATACAGGGATTATTACACGCTCATCTAAGGAGACGTTATATTTTCTTTGTAACGATTGTACCTGGTAGTACTTTCACTCCAACTTAATGTCGGGCTTTTTGTCGTAAGACTTGGCGTGATAGCCATTGGTCTTCTCACACTTGTCACACTTCGTACGAATGTGTGTACAGGTGGGTGCATGTCTGCCGTTCCAATAACCGTTAAGGGTCAATTGGTACATGTCATACCCACACTGTGCGTCGGCACATTTCTTAATCTCCTTATATGGAGGTTCCTTGTCCTTCGGCTCCGCGTGTGCCCGTTTTTTGGGCCGCGTTGATTGAGTAGAGTCGCGAGCACGTGTCTGGTTAGGACGCGTCTGATGAGGTTTATCATCTGACGTCTGGCGTGAGAGGTATCCTTGATCAGGGAGCTCGCGCAGTTTTTAATTTACCGCCTTTCCCTTCGAGGTTATTCGGTGTGCGGGGAAAAGAGTGGATACAGTATCATAAAACTGTTCCCACGTAAGTCGGGATAGATGAAACTTCGTTTCATGTCCCTTGTCTCGAGCCTCAGTTGCGTACTTACGTCTCAACTCGGTGTACAGACTTTTGCGGTCGTTGTTCTTATGATCTTACAGAAAACATGCAGAACCAGGAACTCGTACCATCACTGAGCCTTGTCCTTTGTTATATCTGGACGTTCAAGATCAGCATCAAGTTTCAGAATGTAACTCTGAATAGAAGTATTTTCGACTGGTTCAGTTCAGATTGAACTCAGTTCTGGGCTGCGCATGTCCTTGCTTAATAAGGACGTAACCAACCAACACACAGCTGGCCAGTCACGACAAGTGTCTAGCTCATGCTGGTGTCGCTGCAGGATCAAGTAACTTGTTCCTGTAGGGTCAAACGACTGTATTAAAGCAGAAATCCATTGCTGGGGAGCGATACCATTCGTCTCCAGCATGACCGTAAACGCATTTAGCGTACGGGTTAGCGTGTCGAGGTCATGGTTGTTTATAAACTCGACCTGCTTACTGTTGGCATCCCAGTTCGACTTTAGTCGACTGATTTGTCCCTTGTACTTCTGGTTATCCCGGTGGTCTTGTCCACGTTGGGCCTGAAGTAGCTGATCGATGCGTTTCTGCTTGATCGCAATCATATTAGCAAAATATGATACGTCCTCGGCACGGTGCTCTTCATGGGCGATTTCCATCTTAATGGTGTAATCGTCGACCTATTTATTAAGTTCGGTCACCTCGTCAGAGTGAAAATCTTCTGCGGGTTGGTGTAAGGCGGTGCGATCGAAGCGATTAAATTCGACATCGTTAACACGTTTACGGGAGCGTTTGTTACCCAGTGTAAAGTCCATGGTCGAGGCCTTTCGGTGCTCTGTTCCTTGGATAGTCGTTGGTATTATGATCTTGGGTAATTCCTGTGTCTGGATGACATACCCAGTCTTAACTGGTTTCCGACGATTGTCATCCCAGTTGGGTAAAGGTGGCGGAGTGTTTCTACCTGCCTCTGGGTCTATAATACCCTCAAGGACAGGCGACTCATGTCCGGGTGTTAGAACAGGCGAATAATTAGCCTGGAGTTCTGGTGGTAGTACCTCGTAAGGTATAGATACGCTGAGCACATCTGGGTCACCTGCCACAGGTTTGGCGCTCAGGTCCTTACGCTTTTTGGGCGTGATTGCCAGCCGACGTTCTGTCTACTTCTGTAAGGCTTCAGTAGTGCCAGGAGAAACATGCTCGCGTAAGCGCTGTGCGTGTTTTCCTGATCCATACATTCGATTTACATGTTCAACAGTCATGCCTTTCATAAGGGTGGCGAACTGATTCTTAAGATCAGTGTTTTCAGTAGTTAACTTACTTATGCGCGTTGGCTCAGTGGTCTCGGACGTAGATTCAGGTTTGCCACTTGAGCTTGCCTCTTCTTCTGGTTCCGGTATAGGTACCTTCTGAGATTCGTCTTTGTCCCTTATAATTGGGGACTTTTCTTTCTGAGTTTCGTCAGAAGAATTGGGTGGGGCGTCTTGAGACGTGCCCCTTGTCTCACTTATTGGCTTCGTAAATGTGAGCTTCGAAGTTGAGGCAATAGCTGGCCCTCGGGCTCTAACTGTAGGAGTAGTCTCGTTAATCGGAGTGGCTACATCCTTATCCGAAGCATTGTCCTGACTATTATTGTCGGAGACAAGTGCCTCGGCTACGGTGCGGTTAAACGCATCGGCAGCGGCGGCGGTTGCTTCTGCGGCAGCGTTAGCGGCTTCTATCTCCATCTTCTTACGTTCGGCCTTGCGTTTCTTTGCAGGCGTATTGTCTTTCGTTGTCATAATCTTAACTTATGACTTCAGTCTTTTTCTCTTAAGGAATGCCTGTGCTTAGGAAAATTTCGTGGTAGTTATCTACCTTTTCGTTCAAGTAGTCTATGTAGTTAATACCTTTGCTAATTTTAAAATGTGTAAGTTTCGGTCTATCAAGGCGATATTAACGCCTTAGAGTAATAAAACGCTTAGGTTAAGTCTAAGTATAATTAAATTCAATGTAAATAAACGAAATGAGTCTTTTAGTAAAGTTAAGTATGCCTCGTGAAAACAGCAATACTCTCAGGGATTGTGAGGCTGAGACATTGCCTATATATAATCCTCTCAGAATTGTTTTCGCCGAAGGGATTTTGTTTAGTGTTTCGTTGTCGCTCTAAGTTTCGTTGGGGCGAATCCGAGAGACTCATAAAATCCAAACTTTAGAAGAAAAAAAGAAGAAGAAAAAAGAAAAATACTCTTGATGTCCATAGTTATTGCATTAACCAATAACTTGAACGGAGGATAAACTAAGCAACGCTAATAGCCCTTAGAAACCTATGTTCGGTTGAGCCATCCCGCTACCGAAGTATTCAGATATAAATAGATTTGGAAGGTTAATATAGCTATTAAACGAACTAGACCAAATCTTATATTTGGTATTTTACTGGGGCCTTTTAATGGCCTTGTCCAAATATCTGATATGTAAATTGGAAAAGGTATTTAATTAATAAAAACCGTTAAAACCCATTTAAGAGTTTACGTACTTTTAAGAGTACGTTTTACGTACTATTAAGAGTACGTTTATATTACAAGATTCTAATGTGGAGGCTCGGCTTTTACATATTCAATTTCTTTCTCAATCTTTTTCAAATAAAGTTTCAAAGTACATTTAGAGAGCCGTCTTGGGTCCCCGCTACTTCGGACCCTGGGGCTCCGGCGCCTCCTCCCTAGTTTCGCTGACAGCCCTCGCCAGCTCGCCAACCTGCTCCATCGATGGGTGGGACTTCCTGGAAACACCCAACTCAGCAACCGGCGCCCTGGCCTGGTATGAAGCCAGCGCTTCTGCATAGCGACTATGTGGTCCGCTGTAGTAGCTACTGGTTCATCCGGGTTGTCGTCCTGTCCTTCAACTTCAGAAATCAGGACTTTCGACATTGCCCGTCCGCACACAAAGACGATCATCTGACCCTCGCTACCGCTGTTGCATCTTCACCTTTGCCGAAACGCGTCCTTTGGGGTTTTAAGGGACATGCCCTGGGCGCGTGCGGATTGCGTACCTGACTCGGCGTACCCTTCTTCGTAGGCGCTTCGTGTACAGCTTCGTGTACGAATATCTTACGACGCTGTTGTTTGCGGTCCTTGGTATGCAGTCGGTCATACAAGTTCTCCAGCGCTTCCTTCCCATGCGGATTTCCCTTCGCACGTACCTCCTGGTGTGCGAAATCTCGTAAGGATCCGGTCTCACTTGTAAGATTCTGATTGTCTGAGTCTAGAGACTCGTACCATAGTCCATGGTGCTTACGCTTAGACTCTGGGATACATGCTGGAGTCTCGTCTGCGCCATCTGATGGACGACAGCGATTGTGCTAAGTATTAGGCTCTACTGGAAACATGTTGGCTGCTACGCAGACAAGCGGGCTAATTGTTGGTCGAATTGGTTGAACATTGATCGCTGTGTAACTAAGAACTCTTTCATTTCACCCCGTCCGAGTGTGGGGGCTGCGCCGGTATTACGTGTGTGAGGTAACGTACTACCGTTACGGCCGCGAGGTATTATGCTTCCGTTCAATACCTTGCCTTGGTTGGTATTACGGCGTGTACGTTTGCGAATAGGTGGGCGACGAGGTACCTCGATACGTGTTGAGACGTCAGCTTCGTTGGTAGATGGCTGCCGTAGTGGTTAGTCGCTATCGGTACCTGCTGCTCTACTGAGCGTCGGTCGTGGCGTTTGCTCCATCGGAGGACGTAGGCGGGGATCCCCCGAAGGCGGACCCAGGGACGAGCTAGTACCCCCTACATTGTTACCAAGTATACTAACTTGCTCCCGGATCGCATGTCCGTCAGAGGTTACCATACGTTCATGGTCTGGAGTAGCATATACTACTTCGTGCCCGGAGGTTGCTGAACGTGCGGAAGCTGGTGCTGCACTTCCCTCCTGGTGTTCTTTGGTTGTGACATAGGCACGGTAGGTTCTATGACAAATGTCTGAGTTGACTGCATGCATTCCAGCATTGTCCTTGTCATTAGGGTTGATTACTGAGTTGGAGCGTCGATGCTTGGTGCCCGTCGGTCGATATCGTCTTCGACAATACGTTCCGGACTGAGGACTTGTATGCGTCGGCTATGGTGAGCGCTGGGCATTGTCGAGGAGGTTGAGGTATCACTTGGATTGTCGTAGAAATGTATGGGTTGTAAGATGAAAGCGCACGTCGTATTTATAGTAATACAGACACGGGTCCGTTAATTAAATACCTAGTAGTTGCTTCAAGCTCTACCCCCGTACACCCGAATATCCAACGAGTGATACCCTTGACCAGGGCTCAGTCATTTCGACTCGCACCTTGGCGTGATGTACTCATATCGTCGCCGCATGTGCTCGCTCTTACCAGTTCATGATCGACTTGAATATTCTTCTATGATATTCCTCTTGTTCAGGAGTACTGCGCACGTCTAAGATCTTACCCGTTAATTAGCCTCCGAGTACTCCACTCCTGTACGGTGGAGTTGCGGAGCTTGTGACCGAGTTCCAAGTCTCAATTGTGGTCTTGTCGTGGCACCGGAACGACCCGGTAGTCAACATGTTAGCTGCTCATCTTCTATCTCTGCCTGACATCCCTCTGCTGTGTCCTCAGAACACCCTACTCGTGCTGGTCAATTACACACCCGATGCTCGTTGTACAACACATGTCTTACGTGCAACACGTTGGGCATTCGTCGTTTCCATTACTCAGAGATCACACAACGATCATCGCCAATTACTGTGTGTTACTAATACTATCATTGATGAACAATACACTAAATCGTGACCGAAAACCTAAATGCGTGTATGCATCGGTACTACACTCGTATATCCTGTTGCCCAACGCATCTATATTTCACGTACAATTCCCCATGTTGCTGTCTCCGTACTACATGCCACTGAGGCCTCAGTAATCGCCGTTGAGCAATATTCTAGACAACTGTGGTAGATGACCAAAACCTTGCTATGCCAAGCCTTTAAAACTTGACATACAGGTTTGGCCCCTCCGATGCGGTTTGTGGTGGGTTTAATGGCAATCTTTTTGTGTTGTACCTGACATCTATTTCTAAATACTAATCGATAAATACATATCGTACCACTATACTGCTACCCCATATACTGTATGTATTATTACGCCCATATTGTTTTATGATCGCTTATAATCATTGCATCATCTGCGGTAACTAAACATACCTCTAATATCCATCACCTCAATATAGTGCTCATATGCCTTTGATGTTCCTTTGTGCTTCTGCCATATATATATATATATATATATGTCCATGTCTTTGCTCTTGTTCTAACCTG
>NW_014040165.1:0-4942 GCF_001186125.1 Sphaeroforma arctica JP610 | reverse complement strand
GTGTATACATATATGTACCATATACTTGCATACTTGCCCCATTGCCCGTGTCATTGTAGATTTGTATGTGTTCTTCCCTCTTCCTATGTTCACCACTCGTATACATATTTCCCGTATGCGTGTAAAGATACTCCTAAGCAACGCACGTCCACACTATCTGTCATGCAATATACATCGTGATTTACGCAACATCGTGCTGTGCCGCATACTTAACTTCATCAACGGCGCTTCCCGGGTGAACCGACCCATCGGGTGAATCGTCCCACCCTTTGGGTTTCCCATCCTAAATTGAATTCCTCCTGGCTCCCGGTGTGCGTATATGAAACGCTTCTACTTCCGTCTGCTGCCACGCGGTGCTTGTACTCTGGACGCTGGTAGTCCTTTCTTGTCTTGTTGTTTGTGTAACTGATGGACTAAGTTGATTTCGTTCCCATAAATTGTCGTCGATGTAGAATAGTGTCGTAGATCTGTTGAACTGTTCTGCACTTAAGTACCATTCCTCTATGGTCTGCGTTTGATTTTGTACGATTATTATATCCTCTCGGTTGGTGTTTGGCGTGTATCCTATGTCTAGTACACTATTACTTTATCCACGGCTAGCCGCCATTAGCGGTGGCATATCACTATCGGTATCGCTGCTGATAAATCCACTATATGCGTGCTGGTCACTGTCTATGTTTGACATCTTAGTGTCCCAGGTTTCTCTCAACAAAAATTTAAAGTGTCTGATTACACCCTAATCGAATATACGCGACTTACACTAAGCTAGCTAAAAATGTAGTAACTAACCGTTAGATTAACTATATCTGAACGTTATCCCTGATTGCTCAGGGAGACGTCGCGTCTTTATTAGATTACTATATTAACTAACGGACTCTCCTAATGAGTCGTGTTCGATCCGTTTCGTGTTCGATCCCAAGCGGATCGAATCAAAAACCCAAGTTTATCAAATCCTACAATTTGCTAAAAAGTAATAAAACTAAGTCTACCCAATAGAAGGGAATTCCGACCACAACTGCACCTGAGTGAATGTAAATTTAGTTACTTTACATTCACATCTTCAATGTACATTGAGAGACTTTGTTTTCATTTTTACTATACCTTTGATACAAACTATTAACCTGATCGAAGGTTTAGCAGATTGATAAACCTATCACGACAACACTATTTTAACAGAAACAGACCGTGTTCGATCGAATTTGGGGTGGCTGTTGCAACAAGTGACACCCCGGCTAATTCCATAGCACTGGTAGGACACACATCAATCAGCCATTTGCGGTATGTTCAGTCCAGTATGTTTTGTTTTTAATTTCATTTTTTTTTAAAGATTTCTACAGTAAATGATAACCTGTTATATTCATTCAGGTTTTTCATTTTGGTTTATTTTTCTTCTTCATTTGTTGGAAATCACCTAAATACGGCTGACTGTAAATATATCGGTTGTAAAACTTGAAAGAAATGTGACCACTTGAATACCTCTGACTATATATTTGTTGTAAAACAAGAGATAAATGTGCTCCGAACGAAATCAAATTATTTCAAATGAATTTCGGAAAAGATTATATAGATGTTGACTTGTCGATGGCGAGGCGAATGCGTGATTTAAATGCACTTCGAACGAAGTCAAATTATTTCAAATGGATCTCGAAAGGGGCTGTTTCGATGTCGATTACTTGAGCTTGGCTTAAGAATGTCGGGAGGGACACAGGATTTAAACATGCTCCGAACAAATTCAAATGGTTTTAAATGAATTTCGAAAGAGATTGTTTGGATGTTGAGTTAAACTTCTGAATGGCGGGTCGGACGCGGGTTTTCGATTTTGATTTTGTGATGCATTTGTCTCGGACAATTCAGCTTTTATATACTATAAAAGCAGAAGAACATATTTGTGTAACACGCATACAGTCTTAGGGTCTTCTTGAGGGTCTCAGAGACGGAGTAAAGTTACTCCTAAGGTTACTCTATAGTACTCGAAGTATGCTATAGTTTCTATGGAAAGAAATTGTCTCATGCAAATCCTAATGTGGACAAATTTTAAGTTGTACTTAAAACTTAAACAACTTAAATCTGTTTGGAATCATTTTACTGTTAGGTTTGTTGTAGACAAGTTTATATTATACTGAAGGAATATAGTATATAAACTGTTGCAGATGGTAGAGAAACATCAAGCTGGTGGAGTCTACAACTTGTCTAATGAACTTTGTAATAAGGAACATTTTTACTGCTAAGAAGAGCAGTTTTCCTTACTAATTCGGAGTAATCAATACTTGCATTCAGGCGCATTACTTTTGACTCTTTTTATTCTTAAACAATGATCCATTGAAGCCTATAGCATCTTTTGCGACGATCAGAGTTCTTTTGGATAAGCATGTATGCCAGTTTAGCCTACTCGACTATAACAACCATATAATTTATCAGTGAGAGCATGTGCCGAATATTTAACATCTATCGCGGATGCTTTATCGTCGGTTGATCGGCTTAATGTTTCTCTAAGACGAGAATTGTCGACTAACAATTCTTGGAGATTTTATGCATTATACTCGCCATCTCCATAGTAAAAGACTAGAGTGCTCGTAACAGTTCGTTTGGAGATCGAAGCTCTAGCTACAAAAGAAAGCTTTGATACTCCGAAACGTGGCAATGAAATTATGAGCCTTTATTCTCTTTTTTGTCCACGACCAAAGACGTGTTGACCCAAACTACTCCCGGTTATATAAAGAAAAATATAATTTTCTTCCTGCCGAAACGTCGGGTACTGAGTAAAATTCTAAAGCTTCGGACCTCGAATTTTCCAAACGATAATGGTAATGTTTGGAGCTCGGACTTGACCCGATGGGTAAACTGTTAAATCGACAATTTCCGAGACTGGTAGCAATTATTTTGAGGAAAAGTGAAAACTAAAACTCTCTCTAGATAAATAAATACATAAACAAACTATTGATACCAAAGAGTCGACGAATGGTGAAATAACTGGTGATGGCAAATCCATGAATATAGACTGTACTATACTATCAATTCATTTAATGGATGTATTATAGACATATAGTACTGAGCTGTACACAGGATTCAAAATTGAGTAAATGTAAATTTAGTGATTTTTCCACACTTTTAGAGTACATTTGGAGGCTTTGTTCTTTAAGATGTGCCTTATTTTAACTCGATTTATAATGGGCTATGTACTATTAACAATATGTTTTTAGTAAAAAGGCTCTATGATATTTTATGCTATCAGTATCTTTATTTGTTATATCTCAATTATATATCTTCAACCCTAGAGGCTGTATTGATACCAAATGGGGGATGGGTGCGGGCCTATAAAAGAAATATAAGCCGTGATGCTGGATATTCACCGGTATCTCATAGGAAGCGGGGGTTTCGGACAGACAGGGAAATAGTCTTGATGTATGGTGACCATTGGGCGTTGAGATACGTGAGGAGTTCCAATACTGATAAAAATTCGGCGATGGGTGGCCAATTTCTGGATACAATATCAGTCGGGAGTAGGGACGTGGAGAATAGAACATCACAGCCGTAGCGAGGTTCGTATTTATTGTTGGCGTGCGCTGCTTCATCGTGAAGGCTGGAAAGTACGATATATTCGAAGCGGGCTCGAGGGTCCCGGGGGCGTCACGTTGTAAGGTTTGGGACGAATACTGACTCCAGATAATAAAGAATGAAATTTTCTTTTTCTTTTTTTCCTTCTCTTCTAAGAGGAACCCGAAGGTTTTCAAATGAGTAGCAAACCTTATGACACCTGTCAAAAAGAGCATGACGTGTATGTCAGGCATTCGTTGTCAACCAGAATCAGAACTCATCTATTTCTGTTATCCACGAGTAGCTAGTCCATGAATAAGGAGGTATGATTGGCTACAGTGAGGCGAGAGGGTATTTCTGGGACCGGCCGTTATGCAGGTAGTAGTGAATGCTGAGACCTGACGAAAAAGGATGCAGTTTATTAGCAGAGCGGGGAAGACGAATTGTACCTTTTAATTTAGTGAATTAGGTTCGCGATGGAAGAGTGGAAGTAGGTGGAAACAAGGCAGTGAGGCCATGAGTGTTCTAAGATTGATATCTTGTTTACTATACAAATTATATAGAGGCTTTTAGGTTCGAGTAATAGAGCTTACTCAGAGCTTTTCCTTCACTCCTTGACAGTAGTAGCCTGAGCACATAACATATGGTTTTGTATGGTTAAATCGAATCCAGTCAAAGCTTTTCGGTCAAAGTATTATCAAGACTGATCCAGCTATGAAAAGTCTGCCTGTTTTAGTTGAAAAATAGTGTTTTCGATCACGACATTACCATTGTGTAATTAATCATCAAAACTTGAACTGTATTTGATCAGAATTCTATATTTACATTTATTTTGATGTAGATATCCCTTTTAAGATAACTTTTGACAAAATTTGAAAAATAGAAATAAAGTATGGCGTAAGTTATAAACACTGACATTGTTTCGGTCATAAGACCGAGGTATTACTTTATCATGGTGTATTCAACTCATTCCGACTAGGCTGACTATTCGTTGACTGTCATGGTCAAGATACCATCACACTAGGCAGATCCTAGCAGTTTTTGTCGAAGATTTCATTGTAGTGTTCTGCTACTCCTACTATCTGAGTCGCATACAGGACCACAAAAAAAATGCCCTACCATTGACTTTATATATGACCGCTTCTCGAAATCTGTTTTATACAGTCATTCGATTGGTGGATAGAGGTTGTCACACTGTTTTTTTCTTTCTTGAAACTAAGTATGGGTCGTACGTTTTGTATTGTTTGTTTCAAAACGCAAGCGCACGTATAGTATGCATAATATCGAACATCACAACAACAACAAAACACACACACACTTCATCCCCGGTTTAGAGATCATTATGATACAGGCGTAAGTAATCAAACAGTACGAGAAGAATATGACAAACGTTCTAAGCTACTGGAAA
>NW_014040166.1:72306-78703 GCF_001186125.1 Sphaeroforma arctica JP610 | reverse complement strand
GTATGTATATATATATATGTGTGTATATATATATATATATGTATTTATATGTATGTGTGTGTGTGTGTGTGTGTGTGTGTATGTATATATGTATATATATGTATGATTCTAATTGATCAAGTGTACCATCCGTACCATGCGTGGTGTTTTTTGGAGTGTTGACGGTCTTAAGAATTGTATATTTGCTAGATCTATCAAGCGTGGACACGCTCGTGAATTAGCATTAACTTTCAGAGCAGTTGACACAACGGATATCAATTAATAATTCACAGGCAAAAGCTAGTTATGGACATAAAGGAGAACATCGGTATTTCAGAAAACACGCCAAGGTATGTTTTATGTGCAAGTGGATCGCGACAGTACTTTAGTCTTTTTCCGCTGACATATGTACCAAATCAACAGGTACTGTTACTGAATATTCCTTCACTGTGTTAAGAGCAAACGCCTTGGGCTATTTTCATAGCGAATGCATATTAAACTGCACAGACACTTGCACCGTTATACACACTACAAGCGGTCAATAGGAATCAGTTGCTTATTCATAGGGTGATCATGGTGTTGAATGGTAGCAGTCGTAACTGTGGATCTGAAGGTGTCCGGGCGCAGCCTGCTTTCAGGTGCTGCTGCGTCATTTCACACAATGTATTGATATAATAAATCAGAAGGGTATACGCGTGCGGGAAGTCAAATTGCACCCCCGTGAGTCATATTTAGGTGTAGCTTCTTAAGCATTAATGTTCAACAACAACAAAAACCATGCGAAAAAGTTACATACGTCTCATAGGTTCTCGTTTGCTTATTAGGAGGTACGATGTGATGCTGAAAGAGGCGGATAAAGAAGGGTTGTTAGTGCTGCGAGAAGAACGTCTCAAGAAGAAAAAGACGATGGTCGGAGGAATCAACCACAGAGCCACATGCATACCCAAGGATGGGTTCAGGTACTGTTTGTGTATAGGTGTGCATCTATCCAATCATGTGTATGAGCAGACGACGTATGTTCAATTGCGTATCATATTTTGGAACGCCCGAGGGTGGAGAGTCTACCAAGCCACACGCATGGAGCAGGATAGGTGCGTCGATTTAGAGAGTACATAGGGTAGTTTACCCATTATGTCGCCACCCTATCTCCCGACTTGCTGCTTAGACTTAAACGCCATCCTACGCACATGCGTTCACCTTGGTTGATACTCCAATTGTGTAGCATCAGTAAGTTGCCTTCACTTGCATAGCTACGAATCTATGCCAATAACTCCATTTTCGATTTCTGCTCAAATGTTTGCGTAATACGCCCACAACTGTTACTCTTGTCAACTACGAAAGCCTCAATAATTGTACTTGCATGCACTTCCGAATCCATGTCCTTTCCTTATATATATCCACGAACAACGGGTGCTCTAATCCGCTACAAGAATTAGATTATATATATGTGTGTGTGTGTGTGTGTGTATGTGTGTGTGTGTGTGTGTATATATATATATATATATATATTACTACATATTAATACATATTAATACGTATTAATATATAATGTTCATGCGTATATGGACTCGACATCCATGCCATTCTCAGATACAAACGGCAACTGGCGGAGCGTTTTAAGAAGTCCACTGATAGAGCAGCGACTCAGGAGTACAAGCTCGATGAACGTCGTGGCAACCGCTTACTTACACAGAAGCACGTGTTCAGCGTTACCAAGAATCCACAACAGTCGGTGGTGCGAGACCCTTCGGTGTGTGTGTAAGAACTACTCCATATGCATGTTTGCATGTGTGTGTGGGTGGTTGGGTGGGTGCGGGGCTGTGTGTATGTGGATGGGCTATACTATTGTATCGTGTATTTGAATGTGCTACCGCGTCTCTGTGGCCGTGTGTATCGCTGCGTACCTGTACAAATGCAAAAACGAAAACAACCCTTTAAGCAGTTCATGTCTGTGTCAGATGCTTTGGTGTGTACCTGCCAGCTACACCTCAGGCGAGTATGAGGGCTTGGTTGCTTCCGTACATAGCTGTGGACGTTTTGTTTCTGTGTGTGTCCTTCTCTCACACTCACAGCCGCGTTCTCTCGTACCATTTGGTATCTAGTGATGTTTAGGAATTGGTTGTGATTGTCGTTTAAGGTTGAACTCCCGGTTTAAAAGCTTAACCAGGCAGGATGGCTTGTGGTTGGAACCATGTGGTCTTATGCCTTGCGGAGCAATGCACACGCTGATCTTTTACTTGTCAAGCCAGTTTGGTACTCTCCGCCGCGCGAGTTTGTGTCTCTATCTCGCTCTATCTTCAAGAAAATAAGTACACATGAGGGAGAGGGTTTGGTGGAAGAAAGAAAATGGTTCCAGTATGAATGCCTGTGTCCTGTATCTGTCCCCATACAAGTTAACGTCTCCTAATCTATCCTCTCGCACTGTATATATATCACAGGACAAGCGTGTGCGTATTGAGGAGAGCGACCTGGAAGAATTGTTGTTCAAGGCCTTCGAGGAACATCAGTATTACGCACTTAAGGATCTAGTCAACATTACCAACCAGCCACAAGAATTCGTCAAGACTACGCTCAGGAAGGTGTGCACAGCCAGTCGGATATGAATATATATATGTGTGTGTGTGTGGTGGTGTGGTGGTGTGTGTGTGTAAGACTGCGCTCAGGAAGGTGTGCACAGCCAGTCGGACATGAATATATATATGTGTGTGTGTGTGTGTGTGTGTGTGTGTTTGTGTGTGTGTGTGTATGTATTTGTGTTGTACCAGTAAGTTTGTATATCTATGTGTGTGTACGTGTAAGCTTATATGTGGATGTTCTACATGGCCTTCGTCTTTCACAGCTTGACACAGTGTAATAACACTCGAGCGTTGGCTGGACGATATAAAGCTGTTGCCCATACTATCTGTGGGCTGGCAAACCTTCGTTACCCTATAGCAAGCTATATTCATCTGCGGGCAAACCTTCGTTACCCTATGGCAAGCTACATTCATGTGCGATACGCAAGGCTGGCGTATATGCCTAAGCAAGCTCGAAAGGCTTATGTATATGTGCGTTTATCTCGGTGTGTGATTTTCGTGGCACGTACGGCAGTGTTTATTTCAGCTCAGGTTGTTGCTACGTTCAGGTTGCTCATGGGTGCTGAGGCACAAATCTAGTTAAAAACTATGAAAACGCCAATACCACGACGTGAGTACGCGAGTGTTATCTTACAACATGGCAGTTTATGGTAGCGTGGCAACGTCCTAAGTCATATATATATATATAAAGGTGTAACTACAAACTCTTCTTCCCGATATATATATGAAGGTGTAACTACAAACTCTTCTTCCCGTTTCACTCTATATTGGTCGGGACATATGTATACCACAGCGCGTGTGAATGGTCAAGATATCCACAAAACCGAGTTGTGCTGATTCAAAGACTCGATTTCTGTGATTTTGTCACCAGCTAGCGTACGTATTCAACCGATGCTTTCGTTTTGATTAGTTTTTATCATGTATTGCGTCCAATTCTGGATATTCGATGACTTTCCGTGTCATGAACACTAAACTACAATCTTGATACCAAAAAAATGTGAATCTGCAGCTGTGCGTGTACCACCAAAAAGGAAAGCACAAGAATTTATATGAGCTCAAGCCAGAGTATCGAGCGGGAGACATCAAGGGCGAGAGCGAAACGATGGAGGATGACGACGATGCATGAAGTTAGCTTCTGGGTCTATGCGTGCTACAAGCATAGTTGGTTATGCATTGCGTTGAAGAATTAAAATCAAATCAATAACCGGAAGATTCGTTCTTAAAATGCAATATGTTATTCAGTTCTGGTACCATAAACTACCATGTAGGTTGTATATTACTGCGTGCAAACATTACAAATTTGGCATGAGTTTTGATATACAGTGCTCCAATCCAACATGCGCATCAGTACTCTCTAGTTGATTGATAAATGGGTATCGATGAAACAGGCAGAGCTCTGCTATCTCATTTTATCAATAGTCTTTTCAGCACGTCGGATATGAAGTATCCTTGGTTTTCAACATACACCCTGTGGTATTTTAGTGAAACTTCAAATGGATTTTGAAGGCTGCAGCTGTTTCATCCTTTTTGGATTATCTATTTTTTTTTAAATATTGAGTAGTAACATCATTATCAAGATATACATATTCTGATTTTGTATTGCACGGATGATTATTCGAGGACCACTTACTAATAGGACGATATTGAATGTACAAACTCGTCATTTTCTCAGTACATACTAGTAGAATTGGCCAATAATAAAATCATCATCGCAGCCAATCGGTACCCGCCATAGTTGTCAAATCGGGGAAATGATCACACACGTCCCATTGTCGCCATGGCAACACATGTGAGTGATATGTTTATTACACGCAAATGCACAATTTGCAGTAGTCCAGTCGAACAACAATACATATGCTCAATCAGCATACGAGTCGATCACACAAAGACGCAGTAGGCATTTTTGTATTTAACCTTATTTGCAGCGTTTCCATTCCATGCACGGAGAGTTTAGGTTGGCTAGTTAACTTCACTGATTTCAAGCGCATGATTGCTATATTCAGGATCAACAGTCACCATTCGTAGCACAGTAGCAACATTGCCTACCCCCTCTTGAAGAGAAAACACTAGCCGGACGAAATAATATCTCGCGTACTATTCACAAACATCGTACCTCTTCACGTTTAAAAACACCTTATTTCTTTTTAATCAAGCACCAAGTCTCCCGAACCGCTGAGCTTAACAGAAGCAACCGGATCATTGATCTCTCACCCTAAAAAGTTGCACTCCTAGCCAAGCTAGCGGGTGGTCTTACTCGCCCGCCATTTCTCAACAATTTCTGACGACGTTTAGACCTCCGAGATCCAACGCCGGCTGTAAACGAGCTGGGATATGAACTCACGCCGTGCTTCGCCACGACGTGCTGCCAGCATAAAAAGCTACCTGTCGAAGATTTGGATTTGGCAACCGCGTCATTGAACAAAGCACAGGATGCAGCACAAAAGTTGTATGTAAACGTAAGTACGTACATAAAATTGTCGTACAAATATCCAGGCACCAATGACGACTGGACCCGACCCGTGAGTGAGCACGTTCCACACAACCAACTTTTCCGAAAGAATTAGATCCACGGTATCAGCAGATCAGTAATTTGAACAATAACTCGCACCATCTAGTGAGACGTCCGCGGCACGGATGTTAGACTGTCACTCTCGACCCATACGAGACAGACAGCCAAACTGGTATACTGTTTCAATACACCAGCAGCACTGAATCCATTTCAAAAAGTGCCATTAGGTACAGATATTCGAGTAGCCAGTATACAGGCGCCCTACACGACGTTCTCTCCGGAAGATCTCCCTGACATTGACGGGGTTACCAATAAACCGTGGAACCTGTCACGCCCACCACCACACAATTTTTGACCACCCAGATACGGACGCGCCGATGTACAACAGACGCAACACTAAGAACTCGAAGGTCTCGCGAGTTTTTACTAAGCCAGAGACATTGCAACAGATTGTGGCTTCAAACCTTCAGTGCATCAATAAAGATTTTCCACCAGAGTCTAAATATATACAAACGGAACGTGACCCATGTATGTAAGTGTTTGCTATTTTGGGTTTTGTTATGGACTAACAATGGACTTCACTCATCCTCAGCAAAAAGTACATTCTAGCAAGTTTTTGCTTGGATGCAGTTCATACATTTGGCCCAATTCGGATTGTGGAATGTATAAACCGTCCGAGTGCTAAGTGACTGCGAACCATAGCCTCGTGTATCTGGGCTTTCCTTAAATATTCTCTATTTATAATATCAAGAGCCTAAGGCCACAATTTTAATTAATATACGTCACAGGCTAAAAATACAGTGACTATGTATAAATTGTATATTTTAAAAAGCCAGAGCCGGAGAGCCCAGTACACCCCGGCCCCAGAGTCCAAGACTCCCCGAGACTGTCAGGACTCTCACCCTGGGTCTCAGGGGACAGCCTGACAGGGACCCGTCACCCGATTCCCGAGTCCCGACAGTCTTCTTATTTATACAAAACAAAACAAAACCCAAAATATGTATATATATATTGTTTTTTGTTGTTAAAAGAAATAATAAACGAAAAATTGACGTGGATTTGGATTGCAACCAGTTACTTTAACTTATTTAGCCACACTTCTTGTATGTGTGGGGATGAGGGCGACTGAGAGTCTGGGACTCTGTCACTCTGGGAGTCCGCGTCTTGGACTCCTGGGACTGGATTCTGGAAGGCTGGGTACATAATGCTAAATGCACAGATGAAATATGTACAACTGATAATAAATATCTATATCTACATATCTATATACATATACATGTACATATGCATATACATATACATATACATATACATATACATATACATATACATA
>NW_014040166.1:68400-71203 GCF_001186125.1 Sphaeroforma arctica JP610 | reverse complement strand
TATATATATATATATATAAACCAATACAAAGGGCGCTGTTCAGCTGTTGCGCAGCGAAATTAGAGTGGTACAATCCATATTCCAGGGGTGTGTGTGGAGGAAGGGGGAAGGAAGCACAGTCCTGCAGACTAATAATAAATAATTGTCCATTGTATTTTACTTCCTTTTTCCTCTGAGAGTGCATAGGCATCCAAAATATTCTCAAAGTCCGAGAATTCAGGTAGGGGACTGGGGTCTGGGGGTCGGAAACTCGGGAGCTATAATTTTGTTTGTTTTTTCCCCAGCAGTAATGTAACAAGCACAATAACGTGACGTTGACAGCTCATAGGTCAAGAGCATGGAAGAAAGAGTACTCCTTGAGCCTCAACCATCTGGTCTGTACATTTCCCACGTGTTGAATCTACTCTCTCTCCTCTTCTCCTTTTCTGTCTTGTTTGCTTCAAATTGCGTGTGTGTGTAGTGTCTGTGTGATTGAATTTGATATCCCATACGGATATACAATAATATACTAATGTTGATACACTGGTAACCAACATAACCGACATGACCGACGAGTTAGCGACCGGTGGGTGCTGTGATGACTGTACATATTTCATTACAGCTGTGCACTATCAATTGACTGATGATAATTTTGCTTTTGACGATGCCGAAGTACAAACTCTCAGTCATTTTTAACAATGCACTGACAGGCGACGGCTCGCGGCTGTGACGCTGTCGGTTGTGAGTTGTCCGCAGAGTATCATTTTTTTAGTCGTGAACTCAAGAAGTCTGAATTATTTACATACGTACACAATATATATTTTTTGTTCTTTTATTTATTTTTAAAAACAAAAGTCTATTTAGCCTCTTGACTTTTCAATATTGTTTTTTTTTAACTGGAAATACACAAGAACGATACAAAATACACAAATACAAAAATACCACAGTCCTCTATTAAAAATGTATAAATTATACAAGAAGGCTATGATAATACACTTCTCTATTTTATTTATTTTTAAATGTTTTTCACCTTTTTTTATAAAAACAAACCAAATAGCGTTTTTTGTTATGCTTCTTTTATTTATTTTTAAATTTAAAAAATCAATTTGTTTTCTAAATAAAAGACATAACATATTTACTTACTGTATGTACTAAGGCACATGGCCCTTGCACAGGGTTCACATTCCAGTCTGTCTTACATTCTCGAAAGTACATTCAGCACGATACAGCTGTAATTTACAAAAGTTACTTTTCATGTTAATATGACAAAAGAGCGTGTTACTGGTAGTTGTTTGAAAAAATTACATGTTGTTTTTGGCGGGGACAGGTGTGAGGTGGCCTACTCTCTCTCTCTCTCTAGAGAGTGGGCCAGTGGGGTGTTTGTTTTTAAATAAATAAAAATGACAATCGTATATAGCCTTCAATCTGAAAATTGTCAATTTAGAAGGCGATGTGTAATATATATTTATAAATATAATGCCACCTCTGTCGAACTGTCCTCTCAGGCTCTCACTCCTCTGATGACAAAACTTAAAAGTAGGAAAAGTATTTTCATCAATGTTTTCACACACATCATGATGAAGAATAGAAAGCCGGCTGCTTGTAAACCTCTGTGCTATATGTTTTAGTCTCTCTCTACTGTCTCTCTAGTCTCCACTGCTCCACTCCACACACACACTGAGAGAGAGAGTAAAGTAGAAAGTCTGTGTATACAGTATTGACTGTTGACTGTGTTGTTTCTTTCAGCGTAGACTACACAAAAGTATATCTTGTAATTTTATTTGTAAACTCTTATTTTATACAAATGAACTCAACAATTGCGAAATGCATTCATTTAGAAGCCTCCACTAAAATACCATCGGAATCGAAAGTTTGATGACTGACAACAATAGAGTTTGTCTGCTCAGACAGAATCAACCTGTGGTACATGAGGTCTGGATGAACAAAATGAAACTTCTCATAATTAGCTTAGTCAACATGGCGACATTGCCTACTTATGTCACTGCTGCGTCCATCCACCTTAATGAGGATCCGGATGAATACCGAGAGCCCATGATCAGCGATATCTACAAGCCTATGGAGTTCGACACGGCATTAGACGACAGTTTGACCATACCCAGTTTTTCCAGCTTCTGAAAGTGTTTGCAAATCTGGCCGCCTCTTCAGTTGTACGCGAATGATGTGCAATTTGCGAATATTAGAAAAATTTTCTACAAAGTATTCGATTGCGTACTCAGTCAAACACTAAGGTGGAACCGATTACAACATACGTACCAGACTCCAGCACTGGGCCTGGACCACACCCGACGAGAAGCCGATATATTCGCTGTGTATTGCAAAGCGATATACTTCAATCCAACTACGCGTGTACGATGCCTAAAACAGATTTCGCGTAGCCCGAAACTCGATTTAACACGTAAACTGAATATGCTACAGGTGAAAGTAGTTTGGTGGCGGGATAACTACTGTACCTCCCACTCACCTGAAGTGCGAGTAACAGTGATCGCTTCGGCACATATTCGATTGAAATCAAAACGGTTAACAATTAGCTAGTGTGAGAGGAATGGATTAGGATATGTATACAGAGGACGCACGATTAAAATCTGATCCCCTTGTTTCATAAAATGTCGATCAGAAACGCCCGAAATATTAAATAATTCTAAAATTCGTGGGGTTTAGATTGACGATTGAATGCGAAGAATGGTTTAATGCTTTGTATATATATATATTTGTATATAAATATAATATATAAATATAATATATATATATATATATATATATATATATATATATATATATATATATTATTATTATTATATATATA
>NW_014040166.1:59230-67558 GCF_001186125.1 Sphaeroforma arctica JP610 | reverse complement strand
GTGTGTGTGTGTGTGTGTGTGTGTGTGTGTGTGTAAGTATGCTTGTAAATGCATATGTATATATATGTATATATATATGTGTGTGTATGTGTGTGTTTGTGTGTGTGTGTATGATTGTTTGTGTGTGTTTTATAGGTGTATGCGTGTATATGTATGTTATATTTATATATATATATATATATATATATGAAATTTTGCGCACATTCTCATCCCCTACGTTCACGCTGCGGTGAATATTCACATTTGCAGGAGCCTTGCATATGGGATTTCTATAGCGCCCAGTAATACACAACGTATAAAGTTTTCTGATTCCATGTCCTACGTGGTTATAAAAACCGTCTATTGTCACCTCCCGGCAGTATCGCAAGATAGTATGGAATCCAGTCCTTCTGAATGTGTATGTATTTACCTATTTAATGTAAATCTGTTCTGATTGCCGATTTCAAGTTAACTCGTCGCGCATCGGGTCGAAATAAACAACCCATCGGTGTGGCATAAACACATTGAATAGGCCCCAAGCACTACACAATTGCCCTGTTCGTGTGCTAAATGGGTACACGCATAGTAAACCAACCATCGAATGCATCAGAGTAGCCTCAGCCCATACTCCTGCATGCCCAATGCCCCGTCACTAGTGTATCAGCTGAGAGTGTGAGCGTGCTGTTGTGCATATATGCTCTTGCATGTTGCACGCTATGCTTCTCACGAGTGCGCACGTGATTGTGACTGATTGTCTGCTGAAGTCTCTCTTTCACACCACAGACGATGCCCCTCCAACACCAATGCGTCGGATTGATGGCCTACCGCTCGATGCAGGTACCTGCACACTGTGCACGTAGTAGCGTCTGTATACCCTAGTACTGTCTGTTTGCTTTATCTGTGTAGATGTTATTGTTCTGCAGGTGCCCTTAGTGGTTCCTGTGTAGCTTGCGCCCGTTAGTGCTGTCGGGGTAAAGGTATCGGTTGTGGTAGTGGTATGCCTTCTATCCGCCGCCATAGCTCCCAAGTCAATGGCTATATCACCCCTCAAACTCGCATCTGTAGTTTGTACTCTCGTGTGTGGTGAAAAAAGGAATCATCTCCAAACACAATGCGTGATGTTGTGGTATATAATATTTGCCCTGTGACGGCAGGCAGTGCACCTGTGTCCGTGCAAGGGTCCGTTACAGTCCTAAATGTGTCCCGTTGGTGCACCTGTATCCGTGCTAAAGGGTCCGTTGCAGTCCTAAATGTGTCTTGTTGGTGCACCTGTATCCGTGCTAAAGGGTCCGTTGCAGTCCTAAATGTGTCTTGTTGGTGCACCTGTGTCCGTGCAAGGGTCCGTTGCAGTCCTAAATGTGTCCCGTTGGTGCACCTGTATCCGTGCTAAAGGGTCCGTTGCAGTCCTAAATGTGTCTTGTTGGTGCACCTGTGTCCGTGCAATGGTCCGTTGCAGTCCTAAATGTGTCCCGTTGGTGCACCTGTGTCCGTGCAAGGGTCCGTTGCAGTCCCAAATGTGTCCCGTTGGTGCAATTGCTTGGGCCAGTAGACAGTCACCTGAGGTCGGTGCGATGCTCGTGTCCGCTGAGCCATTGTGGACATCTGCACCACTCGTTTATTGGTACCACCCAAGACTCGTCCTAATCACACCACCCGTAATGTGTACCCAAACCTCACAATTCGCGTTGTTACTGTCACACACACCCCTTGTCCCCACAGTGCCGGTGCAGGGTGTGTTGAAGCTCATGAACCAGCTGGACCACTTTCAGAGTGTGGACAAGCAGCAACTGCTGGAGACGGAGGGCTACAAGGTGTGGCGTGACATAGTCTCTGGTCGTGCACTAGAGCACCCTGAGCTGCTCAATCGCTCGCTGCTACTGGCGTACATCGATCTCAAGAAGTTCCTGTACTACTTCTGGTTCGCCTTCCCCGGTAGGTATTATTATTCACAAGGCATAGTACCTACTATTCACAATACGAGGTACCCACTTATAATTCACGATGCAATGTATCTGCAGTCTCCGGTATGCGTGCGCATCCACCACTTAATGTGTTTCGTGCATACACTGTGGGTGGTTTGGTCGTTGAGGACTCTCGTACCAGCCGTCGTGCACATGTAAAGACCCCATCAGTTATAAACGTTAACGGAGTGTGTAACTGGCTATAAGGACCTCTAATATTAGTACCTCTTGACTTCTATTAACGTTAGCTGATCTCTGTCGCCATGGCAACGCGCTATTACGCAGAGTTCGTTGCAAAACTCTATTCGTATTTACGAGAACTGTCGGTTATTGGGCTCATGGCATGAATCTTCGCTGATACGATGGTCACATCGTCCACCTTGCATCACATGCACACCAAACGCCACATATGCCTCACCCACATTTATACCGTGCAAATGTTCCTATATATGCACAAAAACACACACACGCACACATATAGATATATATATATATATATATATAATTTGAATTTTCTTCTGAATTAAAACGAAGTATTCAAGTACATATCATTTACTCACCATACGCTGCGTGCAATCTTAGCTCTGTCGCTGAAGTATGAGATGGACAGGCCAGGGATTCCACTGAGTGCCCACAGATCACAGACGTACGTAGACCACATGTTGGCCACACATGTGCGCCAAGGGAGACCCGCCTTCTTCTGCATTGTGGACACAGGTAGGTATGGTCTTATATGTATATATATTACATGACACAGGTAGCTGTTGTCTCATGTGTATCTGTAGTGCATTGTACTGTGTGTTTGTTAAGATCGGATGATGTTATGTTTGAGTATGTGGTATTGCCCATATAGATAGCGGTTGTCGGTCCAAGAGTTCTTGTTAGACTGAGTGCAGGATTGTGTCGGGCACTACCCCTTTGAATTTTTTCTATAAAGGATGGTGACTCAAAATGTGTATTCGTGACCATGATGTTGTTGACTTGGATCCATCGTGCACAGGGTTAGGTTTTACGGTTAAAACCCCCTAATCGATGCCGACGCCTTCTCTACGTACACAGGGTTGGGTTTTAGAGTTTTCAAGGTTTTAACGGTTTAGGGTTTAAACCCCTAATCGATGCCGACGTCTTCTATACGTACATACACTTGTGTTGCAGAAATACCTGCGCTCGATTGCAACCCACACATCAGAACGGACCTGTGCAGAAACCTCTGAGCTGTGGTCATCAAAACGTAGCACTTAATGACCCAGCTTAATACGTAGACATACGCCGATTGCAAACAATGGCTCAAGTGATTTGTTATGTACCTACCCATACACGTACACGCACACTTGCACAGACGGATTGGATCCGGATGCTGACGGTGAAGTAGTTGAACTCAAGGCCTGGGAGGCGGCTGTGGACAAACCCAACCGCAGACTGACCGTAGGGTTTTTGGACCCATCCACACACCCACAGGTACGACTCTTAAGCAATGCTATCGCTACTTCCGCATAGTCGGTGTAGGGGCTATGCATAGATGTTGAATGTATGGATGTTGTATGTATAGATGTTGTATGTATAGATGTTGTATGTATAGATGTTTTTTGTATAGATGTATGTATGTGTGTTTTATGTATGTATCTCGTTGCTTAGGCTTCCCCCCTCTCAGTTCTATCGTTTGCTCAGTATGACCCATATCATCACCATTACCGTACGTCTCCAGTATAGGATCACCCTATGGTATGCTACATATCACGTGGTAGACACTTCTATTGTGTGCGTCAGGGGTTACACTTCTCATTTCATAGACACCTCAGTAGTAATTAGACACACACCTAAGTCCTTGTTGCTTACTTCAGCACCCAGGGTGGCCGCTGCGTAATCTGTTGGCGTTAGTACGGTTTCACACACATGCGCGAGTGGATGTGATAGACGTGGTGTGTCTGAGGAAGAACTTCCGCAACGGACAGGCAAGCACAGAGAGAAGCATTGCGTTTAAACGTCTACGGCTGCCGGCGATGGATGGGGCGGGGGATATTGACCGAGACATCACCTCTACAGCGGATAGCAGCAACGACAAAGGTGTGCGTGGATGGGACGCGTATTTGTAGTGTGAGTTTGTGGCGATGAGGTTTAGTAGAACGCAACGGGAGAGGCAAGTAACGGCCTTTAGGATTGTTGTGTGTGGGCAATAGATGGAGGATTGGGTGGTATATCGACACGAGGTGATGTATGCTTACCTGACATGGCAACTGGTTGGTCCGAAGGATAGAAGCGTATTAGCACAGTATATAATGAGGTACAGGGAAACGTGCACTGGTGTCTTGTTCACATATTGAGATGTAGGACCTACGTAGAGTTAAAAGAGAATGTTGCTCATGTACTTTGAAACATGGCAGCATCTCTGTAGTGCCCGGTATCTATCGTAGGTAGGTAAGGGCGTACGTCCACACACATGTACATATGGCACTAACACCAAAGCACGCGCGCATGGGGGCTAACGTTCGCATCAACATATCACTGTGCATCTATTTGTGTGCATATATATCACTGTCTATGTCTGTGTCTGTGTCTGTCTGTGTCTGAATATATATGTATATATGTATATATATATATATATATATCTATATTTGTGTGCATATTGATCTACCTACACCCCATTACACATACATAAGTCTTTAAACTGACACATGCTCATAAATATATTGCTGCAGTTGGCCACCAGGTGGCAGTACAGATGGCAATGCCCAAAATAGTAGGGTGGGAACGGAACGTCAAGGGCAAATTAGGCCCTCGTGTGGTGAATTTGGGTGCAAGCATGGACCCCCGAACGCTGGCCGAGTCGGCGATTGATCTGAATCTGTCGCTGATGAAGTGGCGCATATTGCCTGGGTTGGACTTGGATGTGATTAAAGATACAAAGTGTTTACTGCTAGGAGCAGGGACGCTCGGGTGCAATGTGGCTAGATGCCTTATGGGGTAGGTATCTGTGGGTGCACCTACCCTGGGTAGGTATATGTGGGTGCACCTACCCTGGGGTAGGTATATGTGGGTGCACCTACCCCGGAGTAGGTGTATGTGGGTGTACCTACCCCGGGGTAGGATTGGCTTTCTGGTCTATCTGTCTATCTATCCAGTCTAGCTGTGCAAACATGTAGTTTGTCCGGCACTCTCCCATCCTACCTGACTGTCAATCTATCTGCCAAGCAACAAGAACCCAAATCAGCAATATATGCGTCTTATATTTTATGTATATATGTGCATTTACTGACACCCTCTACACTTAGCTACCTATCCACCCCAAACCAGCAATACATGCATCTTGTATACATACATATATGTGCATTTAGCTGACAATCTTTAAACTTAATCACCTGTCTATCCGTTGATATCACTTCACTACCATGTCGGATAGATAGATTGGTGCTTTATTATCTTTTGTTGGCGTGTTTATGCAGATGCTGTTATTGCTGGATGTGGTATCCACGTATCATATAACCGCCTTATGTAAGGTGTGTACTGTTCCTGGCGCATGCGCGTACACTCTTACCCTTACCTTTCTTCTCACAACCGTCTAGCGTCCAGCTTTGTAAGACCATGAAGAACTTCAACCTTGACCTATACCTACCTCCGGTCCTTCTTCTTACAGATGGGGTGTGCGGCACATTACCTTTGTGGACAATGGCTACGTCTCTTACTCGAATCCGGCGAGGCAGAGTCTGTTCTCATTCAAAGACTGTATTGGTGGCGGAACAGAGAAAGCCATAGCCGCAGCCGCTAATTTGGCCGAGATATTCCCTGGTGAGTCAGTCACCCTGGTTATGCTTCACTTCGTTGGTTGGGATCATATTGAGATGTGTGTGTATTGTTTGTATTGTTATAGACACACATATGTGTGAGCACTCCCTATCAATATATTATTCGTTGGATATAGGCAAAGTTTCAAATGGGGTATATACATAGCTAGCTTAGTAGATTCATATGCGAACGTGTATGTTAAATACTTGATATACACCTCACTTCTATACCTATACATAGTTAGCTTAGTACCTTCATATACAAACGTATCTATAAATACGTTTACGTGGGTGTGTGCGAGACGCCACATATATCCCTCCCCCTAGCACCCTCTACCTACAACACCTACACACCCAAGTCACACCACCACCCTCTACCTACAACAACCACACACCCAAGTCACACCACCACCCTCTACCTACAACACCTACACACCCAAGTCACACCACCACCCTCTACCTACGACACCTACACACCCAAGTCACACCACCACCTTCTACCTACAGTACCTACACACCCAAGTCACACCACCACCCTCAACCTACTAGGTATGGTCACAGAGGGTCATCACATGAGCATACCTATGCCAGGCCACTCCGTGGCTCAGTCCGAAGAAGCGGAAATTAGACAGACGGTGGATAAGCTCAGCGATCTCATAGCCGCTCACGATGTGGTGTACTTGTTAATGGACACGCGAGAGAGCAGGTGGCTGCCCACTCTACTGTGCCAATCCATGAACAAGGTGGGCGTAGCGGTTTGCACGCGTGTGTGTTGTGTGTGTTGTGTGTTGTGTGGGTGTGTTTCTGTGTGGGTGTTGTGTGTGTCTTGTGTGTCTTGCGTCTTGTGTGTGTGTGTCTTGTGTGGGTGTGTTCGTGTGTGTGCGTGTTGTGTGTGTGTTGTGTGTGTGTGTGTTGTGTGTTCGTGTGTGTGCGTGTGCGTGTTGTGTGTTTGTATGTGTGTGTATTGTATGTTCGTGTGTGTGTGCGTGTGTGTGTGTTGTATGTTCTCGTGTGTGCCTGTCTGTGTCCATGATCAGTTGTGTCGGATGGATGTGCCTTATCTCAGGTACTATTCCAAACCTCAACCCAAAGAATACAGTCACTGATTGAATAGTTCACTCGCCCCTTTCTCCGCCCATCCTGCAATTCACTTCGCCTGTCCCGTCATTAATCTCCACCCATCCCGTTATCTAAATATAGACAATGCATTGCATTGGACTGTACTGTAGTGCCCTTCCTCAATCCGTCATACATCTCATCTGTTCTGCTTCTCGCAATTACACATCCGGTATTGAACTCATGATCCCGCTATCCCTTCCAACCGTCCTTATACCTATCCCTGCTGGGTCTATTGCGCATCATCGTACATAGTGTTGTCGGTCTGAGCACGTGCCTGTGTATGTCCTCACTCGTACCGATATTGACCTCTGCACGTCCCGCTTTACACAGCTTGCGCTTAATGCGGCTCTAGGCTTTGACCAGTATATGGTGATGAGACACGGCACTCAAAAATCACAGGACGATGTCAGACTGGGCTGCTATTTCTGTAACGACGTAGTGGCACCTGCAAATGTATGTGAACAACCCATTGACAACCCATTGACAACCCATTGACAAACCATTGACAAATGTATGTGAACAGACCATGACAAATAAATGTGAGTAAAACATCAACAAATGTATGAGAACAGTCCATTGACAAATGTATGAGAACAGTCCATTGACAAATGTATGAGAACAGACCATTGACACATGTATGTGAACAAAATGGCGAACTCTCAATTAGTCCAGTTTGCTCCACTTCTATTCCACAAGATATTGCACACTCAACTAGTCGGGCCGTTCGCAATCCACCACCACGCGTATGCAAAATAATGTGAAAGTACACTTTGATTCATATGTAGTCCACTTTTGTTACATTTATGGTTCATTTTTATTGCATTCCAAGTCCAATTTTTTAATAGTCCACCTTTGTTTTGTTTGTAGTCCACAAAGGATCGTACGCTCGATCAACAATGCACAGTCACCCGTCCTGGTCTTTCGTTCATGGCGTCCGCTCTGGCGACTGAGCTGATGGTGTCTGTGCTACAGCACCCACTCAAGTGAGTCTATTTACGCTCTATATCAAGGGTGTTGTGTGTTATATATCAAGCGTGTTGTGTGTTATATATAAGAGTGTTGTGTATTGTAAATCAAGCGGGATGTGTGCTATATACAAATGGTGCTGTGTATTATATATCAAGCGTGTTGTGTGTTATATATCAAGCGTGTTGTGTGTTATATACAAATGGTGTTGTGTATTATATATCAAGGTACTGGTGTGGAATATATCAATAGGGTTTTGTTGTGTTGCTAGCGTGTTAGTGGACTGATGGTGTTAACCTTATATCGTTAGCTTTACGCTGGGGTAGTCTTGTGTTGCTACTGTTCCTTGAAAGCCTAGTACCGTTGAGTGGGGAGTGGGTGGTGTTGGGTTGGTGACAGTAGCTGTAACTGCAGTGTGTGTAAGTGTGGTGTTGGTTGAGCGGTGACTCATCGCATGGGTGGTGTCTTGTGTCACTGGGGTCCAACACTATCCAGTGCATGAGACATATCTGACGATGTGAGTG